>NW_021836379.1:0-5000 GCF_006345805.1 Octopus sinensis
TCTAGCCGGTTTGAAGCTGGTTCCATTTTTATTGGGACTTCATGGCTCAAATTAGTATATTAGTATA
This sequence comes from Octopus sinensis, assembly GCF_006345805.1. Classification (NCBI taxonomy): domain Eukaryota; kingdom Metazoa; phylum Mollusca; class Cephalopoda; order Octopoda; family Octopodidae; genus Octopus; species Octopus sinensis. Next base: position 68 of record NW_021836379.1, read on the forward strand.
TGTTTTGAATAGGATTTAATTGGTATATATAAATATTTGATTGGACACATGACTGATCTTCGAAATTTTTGTAGGTTCCCCGCTACGTCCGTGTGCTGGTATCAAGTTACAACAATGTGCTGCGTGTAAAGCTGACACGGTTGATTGAACATGTCCAAACAATCAATGCTCTGTTTTCTGTCGAGTGTTTGTAGTGAATGAACACAATTAAGTTTATAACTTTTTGTACGTTTCCTGTCACGTCCGTGCGTTAGAATCACGTGACAGTATGTATTGCACCTAAAAGAAAGCCGACACGGTTGAGTGAACATGTTTAGTTATAATCAAAAGGCGGCGAGCTGGCAGACACGTTAGCGCGCCGGGCGAAATGCTTAGCGGTATTTCGTCTGTCGTTACGTTCTGAGTTCAAATTCCGCCGAGGTCAACTTTGCCTTTCATCCTTTCGGAGTCGATAAATAAAGTACCAGTTTCGCACTGGGTCGATATAATCGACTCAATCCCTTCGTCTGTCTTTGTTTGTCCCCTCTATCTTTAGCCCCTTCTGGGTAGTAAAGAAATATATAATCAATGCACTCCAAATTAAATTTGTCTGGCGGGAAACTGGACAGGAGTCGTTTGTACTTAGTTCAGTGGCTAAAGATTAGGTTGTTTCTCATAAGTGGCAGAATGAGTTTTATGTGTAAATAGTTATTTGTGTTTGTACTCTGTTAAACTTTGTTAAGTCTTGATTTGAACTTTTGTAACAAAGTACTTTGCTTATCCGTGCTTCATCTGTGGCATTTGCTGAACATATGTCTATGAATCCACTGAGCGGACACAAAGAAATATGTGCCAAATATAAGTCCTGCAAATTCCAGGTCTCTCCACTCTACACACACATATATATATATATATATATATATATATATATATTTATATACAAAATTTAGAGGACTGACCACTAAAAGTGGACAGCCTTTATGCTAGATATAGACGTCAAAATCGCCATTTTCCACGAAGAATGTGTTCTCAAGAAAAACCCCAGCATTTTCGTGGAAAATGACGATTTTGACGTCCATATCTAGCATAAAGGCTGTCCACTTTTAGTGGTCAGTCCTCTAAATTTTGTATGTAAAAATATTTTTAATCTTCGGATTTTTTAAAAATATGCTAGACCACTGGTTTTAATGATTAATATCAATTTTTACCCTTATTTGATCTTATATATATTATATATATATAATATATATATATATATATATATATATATATATATATATATGTATATACAGGCTGCGTTAAATATATTGTCTAAATTACGTAAAAATGAAAATAACAGTCTCACCTCATTTTAATAGATACATTTACCAAGATTACATAAAAATATCTGAAAATACTAAAGAGTAACCTTATTCCATAAAATCGCCGTTGGTTTCAAACACGATCTCCAGACGACTTCGGAATCTCCAGCAACTCTTCTGGACGGTCTCATTGTTTAAGTTGGTGAATGCTGCCATAATCTTTGCCTTCAGTTTATCTTTGGCGTTACAGGAGAGTTTTGTCGGTCTCTCGCTCAACTGCACCCCACACATAATAATCAAGGGGGTTGCGGTCTGGGGACTTAGATGACCAGATGTTAGAGGTGATGTGGCGGAATATTGGTTTGATATTTTGGCACAAGGCCAGCAATTTCGTGGGGTGGGGTGGGGTGGGGGATAAGTCGATAACATCAACTCAACTACTCAAATGATACTTATTTTATCGACTCCGAAAGGATGAAAGACAAAGTCGACCTCGGCAGAATTTGAACTCAGAATATAAAGACTGACGAAATGCCTTTAAGCAATTTCGCCCGGCGTGCTAACGATTCTGCCAGCTCGCTGCCTTCATGGAATAATTAGCAATTATTGTAATCGCTCTGGTTCTGTTATCGAGTTTATTTCACTTTCTTCATTGCCCCTATTTCAACCCACCTCACCCTTTTCATCTCACTGTTCTATTGCAGCGACATTCGACCTTTAACTACTCACTAATTAACTTTCCATTTCAATTTCAAACAATAATCTCTCTCTTCATCTCTCTCTCCTTCTCTTCCTCTCCCCCCTCCTCTTCCTCTCCCCCCTCCTCTCTCGCCTAATGGCGCCTTGTATCAAATATAACACCAATCCCCCATACCCACTTTGAGTATTTCATAGCATTTGATAATCGAATACAATTCAATAAACGCATTCCCTTATCATCTTACACAGAGAAATATCCCAACTTCCATAATTTGATTTTCATTCAGGTGAATTAGAAATCGAAACACGGAAAGTCTTGTGTGTGATATGCATGTGTATAAGTATTTATGCATGAATGTATATTACTGTATCATTGAACCAATGAGACTATCGGATCATATATATATATATAATATATATATATATATATATATATATATATATATATATATATATATATATTATATATATATATATAATATATATATATATATATTATATATATATATATATATATATATTATATATATATATATATGTATGTATGTATATATAGGCGCAGCCGTGGCTGTGTGGTAAGAAGCTTACATTCTGACCACATGGTTCCGGGTTTGGTCCTACTGTGTGGCACATTGGGCATGTCTTCTACTATAGCCTTGGGCCGACCAAAAGCTTTGTGAGTGGATTTGGTACAGGGATACTGAAAGAAGCCTGTCGTATATATACATATGTGTGTGTGCGTGTGTGTGTCTATGTCTGTTCCCCCACGGCTGCTTGACAATCAATGATGGTTTGCTTACAACCAGTAACTTAGCGGTTCAAGAATCAAACTCACTACCTCCTGGTTATGAGCCCGACGCTCTAACCACGGAGCCATGCGGCTGTATATACACATACACACATATTTGCATATATTTACATACATATTCATATATTTATACGTATATATATGTATATGTGTGGAGGCGCAATGGCCCAGTGGTTAGGGCGTTGTGAGTGTTTATTGAGCGAAAACACCTAAAAGCTCCACGACGCTCCGACAGGGGGTGGTGATCCCTGCTGTACTCTTTCACCACTCTTTCTTCTGTTGGCCTGCTCGCTTAGCCAGCGGGGTGGCGTCATTCGAAGGCTAAAACAATGCGAACGTATTGTGACCAGAGCAGCGATGTGTAACAACCTCTGATGGTCTGGTCGGTCATGTGGTCCCGTGATGTATATATATGTATACGTACACAAGCATACACACACACACACACACACACATACCTTATTAAAAAGCAGCAAAAATATCACAAAATCTGTTACTCAGAGTTTCACGTTCCCGTTCCTTGCGCAGTTTTGTTTAGAAAACAAGACTGTCCGACGAACGGGAGCGTCAAACTCTGAGTAACAGTTTCAGTTATATTTTTGCTGCTTTATAATAAAGCAGTTTACTCTACCTCTGGTATTCGAGTACTATATATAACACACAGTAAAGAAACGATCATGACATATATGGTGAGTTCGTTAGCAGCTAATCAAACTAATGGCAACTTTTTGACAAGCTACAAGGAAAACAGAGCACCCATGTCAAAGATAACGTGTTTGTTTTTTTAATAAATATTAATTCCTTCCCTCGATATCTGATACAATCCTAGCATTTTGATTTGCAAGAACTCAATTCCTGTTAGAAAGCAACATATATTTATATTCAACATATACAAACTCACAAACACACACCAGCTGACGCATATATCATTACGTGATGCTCTCCCTCCACTCAAAGTATTTGTGGCTCGGGGCCAAAAGTCGAAATGGGTTGAATAGAAGCGAAAGAAGGAATTTATTGGTGAGGTTAGTAAAATAACATAAACCCAATCTATCATCGGCAGAAATTGAAATATGCAAGGAATGTGGCAGGATTGTTAAACAAACACTGAAAATAGAAAACTGAAACAAAAACCCCCCAAAAAAATGACAATTTGCATAAACCAAACAACAAAAGTATAAAAAAAAACAACAATAAAAATCATTATTTCCATTTGCGCTGGTTTTTATTGTTTTTCCTTTATTATTTTGTTTGTTTCTCTTATTTCAACACTTCAATATCGTCACTCGAGTGCTTAGGTCTGACAGTTTGGGGCAATGCCATATAGAATTATTGGCTTATGAACTCATACATTCTGAAGTTCTGAAGACCGAATATTCGGAGCCGACACTGAATTTCACCCTTGCAGGGGTCGATATACCCTAAGATGTTCATGTTGCTGATGTTGTTTATTCTCATGTCAGTTCTGAAATATTCCAGTCTTGACAATCCCATTTACTCTGCAGGCATACTTCATCAATGTGCCATTCCCATCTTTAAGTGTGATGATATGATTTGAGAGATTTGGCTGTTATTTCTAAGAGTTTCAATGACCACTTCGAGGTGCTCCTACAGACTCACATCAGTTGTTTGTATTCTTCTTATTTACGGCAACGATAATCTCCCCAATCGGGCACACCTACCCACTTGGCTCTCCTCGCCCCATCACTCCCACTAGACCCAGCTCCAAACTCTCCAATCAGGCACACCTACCCACTTGGCTCTCCTCGCCCCATCACTCCCACTAGACCTAGCTCTAATCCTTACATCCAATCTTTCTTGCCCCTACTCCTAGAAATAAAGTTGAAGATCACTTTACCATCCCTAGTCCATGAAATTAAGACATACCTGTAATTAATTTGGGTCTGTTAAATGTTTCACAAAGTCTCTATTTTATTGTCAATTGCCGCATTAATAATCATATGAACTATTTATATCTGATGCAGTTAAGTTAATGACTGCAGTGGAAGATAAGGATATTGCGTATATTTTTTGTAATGATAATATAGTATTTTAATTTGTGATGATAATTATAAGCAAATTTATAGTAGAAGATTGACTCCAGTCATCAATTGGTACTTATTTCATAGGCCGAAGACAGGACGAA
>NW_021836379.1:10000-15000 GCF_006345805.1 Octopus sinensis
AACCATGCACATATACACTCGTGCACTGACACGCACACACATACACAGGCACGCATGCACAGGCGCACACACATATACACAAGTGCACGCACAAACATGCATACACACACGTATGACGTCGATGTTTGCGTAAGAAGCTGTGTTCTTAATCGTCTAATGATTGTGAAGAGTAATCCATGGGTACGAAACACTCGGCAGAAGTTACAGAGTGACCCAAATTCTGAGAATTTCGTCCGTTGGCACTTATCGAACTGGTTTCAAATGAAGCGAGTTTCATTTATATGCTCGTGGTAATAATATTTAAGGCGGCGAGCTGGCAGAAACGTTAGGACGCCGGGCGAAATGCTTTGCGGTATTTCTTCTGCCGCTACGTTCTGAGTTCCAATTCCGCCGAGGTCGACTTTGCCTTTCATCCTTTCGGGGTCGATAAATTAAATACCAGTTACGCACTGGGGTCGATGTAATCGACTTAATACCTATGTCTGTCCTTGTTTGTCCCCTCTGTGTTTAGCCCCTTGTGGGTAATAAAGAAATAGGTATTTCTTCTGCCGTTACGTTCTGAGTTCAAATTCCGTCGAGGTCGACTTTGCCTTTCATCCTTTCGGGGTCGATAAATTAAATACGAGTTACGCACTGGGATCGATGTAATCTACTTAATCCGTTTGTCTGTCCTTGTTTGTACATACATACATACATACATACATACATACATACATACATACATGATGGCCGTCCACTCGTGAACGAGGAAGACCAACCATGCACATATACACTCGTGCACTCGTGTTCTTTTTGTTGAATGTGCTTAAGAGATTAAGAGAGTCTCTACAAAGAAAGAAGCTTGTGACAAAAATAAACAAAACCTAAAGGCAGCACCAGGATAACATTTCTGATCGTGCATTACTTCTTAGCCATGATTTATAGTAAAACATTAGACTATTCAATCAACCTCAGTCAGCGATTTTACCCCTACAGATTATTACTATTATTATTATTATAATTTAACAAACTTGAAATCCCCATTGAAAACTATAAAAAAGAAAACCGTTTCTGTTCGCTGTGTATTATTATATCAATATATACATCCACTTGTTTCTGTACTTTACCTTCTTTTTTACATTACGGTCAGCTTTTGTTTATACGTTCTTTCAAGAGAAATTTGTAAATTTTACAGCAAGAATTTAAGCGTTCGATCATTTAGAGTTGCAAATCGCCCGGTTCGTACTTTGGCCGTTAGGTCTTCTCGTTATTGGAATGCTACTGTGATTGTGAGAGTTACATGACATCAGAGACGGTTTTATCTTTATTGAGACGTTTGTATAGTGTTTCTGTGTTAATTGTAGTTGTGTTACTTGTATGAATATTGCTCTTATAGCCAATTGTCTGCGTCTGGGCCGAATTCTTTAAACTAAGAATGTATTTATTATCTATCGATATTTTCCTGCCTCACATTGTTTTAGAATGTCTTTTCTAATGGTTTGCGCTTTGTTGTAAATGCATGTCGGCTTACAAGAGAGTGTTGTACATGTGTAGCCAAATGTAACAGAACCACTAAGTTTGCAGTTTTCACTTTTACGGTGAAATTTTAAAATTAGATCAGCCAAGTGGAGCTTGTTCTTGGATTTACATGCGTGGGATGTGTTGTTGAAAAATATTTCGTTCTTATTAATAAACTTGCTTAAAAAGTAATAGAGGAGGAAACACATATATCACCCACAAACACAATGACACACAACACCCACAAACACACACACATTAAATATAAGAGTAGTAATTGCATCAGACATTAATAAAGATACCTTAATTAATTTATATTCTGAATGGTATCGATTCCCTCTGTCATAACAAGAGACAGTTCCTTTATTTCAAAAATATGTTGTTTATCGATATGAATTAATATTATAACATTGATTATTATTGATCTATGTTTATGAATTTATAATTTACGATTTTCAATACAGTTCAAATTATATAAATGTCACGTGAATGGCTGGGCTTTCTATGCTATAAAATATTCAATAATTGACCATATATGGTTTGCAGCCAACATCTTAAAAGTGAGAGTATTAATTTTTCTAAAAATAATTCTGCATCTTTTTATACGCACACATATATATGTGTCGCTTCATGTATGTTCCCATATATATATATATATTATTATATATAATATATATATAATATATATATATATATATATATATATATATATATATATACATATATATATATATATACTTGTGTATATATAAATATATTGCTTATATAGACTGCATGTAAATATATGTAAATACATGTAAAGTATGTAAATATATATATATATACCAGAGTAAGAACATAAATGTGAAACAAGGTGGAACAAAAGAGTACTCAAATACCAGAGGTAGAGTAATATGCTTTATTTAAAAGCAGCAGAAATATCATAACAACTGTTATTCAGAGTTTCACGTTCCCGTCGTCGGACAGTTTTGTTAGAATGGAACAGAAATGACAATATAATCAAACAAAAACAAAAAAAAACTAGTTTAAAGGATACACCTTTGAAAATGGTACTTTTATACACCATGCCCTTATCTTTGCAATCTAACCGTAAAATAGGATTAGAGATCAGTTAGCCTATCTTGCCTTTTAAACGGGAAGTAGCCATCAATATAATAAAACTTTGCTTAAATAAAACAACACCCTGGCTCATTCTCCCACACCAAGCCTTGTTTAGATTACTACGTCTCCGTGTATAATGAATATAAGTCAATCTAGAACTACCAGTATATCTTCTGTCAATTGCACTTGTAGTAAAATTTCGTCGAGCCCTTTTCATGAATAAATGCAATGCTCGAACTTCCTACTCTACAAAGGCATATATCAGCCTCATTGTTAATCCCTCTAAAACAGAATGTAATCAACAAACGATCTGTCAAAAAATCTTTTGTTGGTGCAAGATTACACCTCGTTTAATTTTATACGTCAAATCTAAAGGAATAAAAACACAGCTAATAATCGTGACTGGGAAATCATTAGAAAGTTAAGTCGTATTTGGATGAGAAGAGGATTCGAAAACTTTCTGACAGCAGAAGAACCTGAAATTGCTTTTATCTAAGAACTCCCTGATTAAAAGACATTCTGGAAGATAAGTCTCTTTTATCCCTAAAATCTTAAGATCTTCCCAATTATTTCAAACTATAATTTATCCTTCACATCAATTTTTAACATTTATCGCGACTTGCACCTTTTATCGCGACTTGCACCCTTTTATAACTTTCACCTATATCTCTAAACAGTTTAATTTTTATATTTCTTCATTTATTGCAATATATTTTATCGTGTTCTTGATTAACTCGAACTATTAATTATCCTATTTCCCATTATTTCACTCGCTCCAGCTTAATTAACTATTTCCATTTATCTAAGTCATGATTCCGTGTTAAATATTCCTTTGTAGCCCTTCACATCCAACAACTACTAATATTTCATCTCCGAAGGGCATCGAGCTGGCATATTTGTTAGCATGCCGAACAAAATGCTTAACGGAATTTTGTTCGTCTTTATACGCTGAGTTCAAATTCCGGAGAAGTCACCTTTGCTTTCCATCCTTTCGGAGTCGATAAAATAAGTCGCAGTTGAACATCAGTCTGTAAAATTGCTGGCCTTGTGCCATAATTTGACACAGAAAGGGACAAGACTGGCCCTTTGAAATACAGGTACTCTTCATATTTGCCAGCTGAGTGGACTGGAGCAACATGAAGTCAAATGTCTTTCTCAAGCACACAAGGCGTCACTGGGAATTGAACTCACGACCTTAAAATCGTGAGCCGAATACCCAACCACTAAGCCATGCGCCTCCATTTACGGTTACTTTATTCTAAATAATTCTACTCTCCCCTACACTTCCTATTGAATTTTTTGCTTCTATATAATTTTCTTTCTTCTCTTTCATTTATTTATTTATTTATTCATTTATCTATCTATCTATTTATTAATTTATTTATGTATTTACTTACTTACATATTTGTTTATTTCCTTACGATATGAGTTTCTCAACACGTTTCAATCTTAAATATTCATTTTTATAGTCGTACCTTTTACATTTCCCTTCGTTGTTTCCTAATACCCTATAAAACTTTAACACTATTTTCTCCATAAGAGCTGTATTACAATTCTGTTTCCCTTTGATCCAGTATTGAAGATTTCCCACTTCGTTCACATTTACCGTTGTTCTATCTACCTTTTTTTACTTTACATTTTCTAAGGTCGTTTATAAAACTACTTTTATACACGAATCGTGTCATTTTATGTGCTTACGTGGGTTTTAGCCTTGAGGGATATTGAAAGGATTTCTTATACTTTTGTCATCTAATGTATACTTTCGTATAACTGGATATTTATATTTAATATATATAATTATATATATTTATATTATATATAGATATATTCTATATATACTATATATATATATATACATATATAAATAGATATATATATATAATATATATATATATAATATATATTATATATATATATATATATATATATATATATACATATATCTATATAATATATATATATATATATATATACACACACACACATTGATTATATACACCCATATATATACAGACGATGCACATACGTGTGCGTTTGTGCGTGTTTGTGTGTTCAGTTTGACTCTATGTATATATATATATATATATGTGTGTGTGTGTGTGTGTGTGTGTGTGTGTGTGTGTGTGTGTGTGTGTGTGTGTATACGTACATACATTGATTACCTTTAGAATTTAAAAAATTCAGGGAAGAAAATAAGGATAAATCAACAAATTGGAGAACATAAGCAAACAAAAATTGTATTAGAAACATCAGAACACTACCATACGGGCTCCATTGGTTGCACGCAACCTGTTTGTCTTACTCTTGTTTTTGTTTTTTTGGGGGGGTTTTTCCACAAATTTTTATAATGTAAAGGCAATATCACATCAACTACAAAATTTGGAAAGTTGTTGCTTTTAAGT
>NW_021836379.1:20000-26360 GCF_006345805.1 Octopus sinensis
GCAGTTGAAATATGCGACAAATATATTTCAACTAATCTAAATTCTGCTCACACCTAAACACTTTTTTGCGCCTATGCTCCGTTAATATATATAAAGATATAGGGGTTTAGTTCACGGGAGGATCTAAACGGTAAGGTGTGCTGCGTAAGTGCCTGTAACTGATTACAAAGGTTCCAAGCTCATAACCGCGACAGGCGTTATGAAACTATTATGTATATACAGCGGATATAAATATGTCAAAAAGGAAAACAAACACAAAGTCATATGTGCTATTGTTATTAAATATTATTATGCAATTTTATAAAGTCTTACAGCTGTTTCTGGGACATCACAAAAACACGTGGAATATCACATCACCGGAGACATATGGTGAGAAAGTGAGAGGATTGCGGAAACGATGAAGGGATGTAGGAAAAAGAGAAAAAGAAAAAAAATATATATAAAAGTTCAGTTTAAGTTTCCGATAGTGCCGGAACTAATCCATGAGCCTTTAGGCACAATGCAATGTGAATCTAGAAGGTACCTTTATTACTTTATTTATCTTCATCTTTCTGTTAATATTGTTCATTATATTTTTATATTCTTCGGCAATGCCATGTCAACTACTTCCTTCTCTGTAAATCTGACCACACTTTCTAGGTACTCTTCTTCTTTCTCCTTTTCCTTCAATAACCTCTACCGCTCCATTAGATACCTCTCTCTCTCTTTTTACTTAAGTCTATCTTTAGCCAGTTTCTACTATGTCACACTATCACTCTATTATGAACCTTCGACATGGAAGTATTATTCCTGAACATCTACATTATGAGGAATATTATCTTATCTAGATCCACATTGGATTGTACCTGAAGACTCATAGATTAGCACCTGCACTATCGGAAAAAACTTAAACTGAACACACACACACACACACACACACACACACACACACATATATATATATATAATATATATATTTCCTTTTCTCTTTTTCCTACATCCCTCCATCGTTTCCGTAATCTATACCCTCCCACTTTCTCACCATATGTCTCCGATGATGGAATATTTCATATGTTTTGGGGATATTCAAGAAACAGCTGTAAGACTTGAAAAATTGCTTAATAATTTTTAATAATAATAATAATAATAATAATAATAATAATAATGATGATAACATATCTGCCTTGAGTTGTCCTGTCTTGGTATTTGTTTTCCTTTTTAACAAATCTCTCTCTCTCTCTCTCTCTATATATATATATATATAATAGATATATATATTATTTTGTAGAAGGAGCTTCTACAGAACTAGGACTGTTTCATTCAAAAGAAATCATCAGGATGCTTCTGATGATTTCTTTTGAATGAAAACAGTCTTTTGTTCTGTAGAAGCTCCTTCTACAAAATAAATTAATTTACTACTGCTATGTATTGAGTACCTTATTACTGTGGTTAACCCCAACTCAACCCGGGACCTACATATATATATATATATTCTTATATAAATACATATGTATGCATTCATATATATATACACGGCAATCATATGTAAGCAAACACACATATGTATGTATGTATTTATGTATATATGTATATATGCATGTTTGTATATGTGTATGTGTGTGTGCGTCAGTTTTATAGCGTTTATTTCGTATGAGCTTTTCTGTATATTTTGAATTTGCAATGTAGTGAAGATCGTCAATTTGAAATTGCAATACCAAATTTGGTAATCGTTTCGTAGAACTCCTCTCAAAGATTAAGAAATAGCCACGACTACCATAATTATAATTATCAAATAATAATTATATTCCAAAATCATTATTATTAACAGAAGCTATCCGAATTAACAGTTCTTTCCCGACATTCCTCATGTATAAATGAAACAATATATAAAAGCAATTTTGGGAAGTTATTCCATGTAAAAATTTTGGAAACAACAACGGGATTTCTCCGAAGACATAACATGCTCCGAGCTAACTTTGGTAAAATGTTAAATGAGTGTAAATTATTTTTCTTAATTTATTCAACAGAGCTTACAGACTTCTGTGACGAAATGAAAATTGCCAAATGGAATAAGTCTAATGGCCTTTTTACATGTTTTAGCTTTAATGCAAACGTTTTGTTAACGTTGGGAGTGGTTGAGCCGTATGTGGTTTACGATTCCTTAGTTGGTGCATGCAATACTGTTTAGCCATTCCAGATTGTTCCTCATTTAGCTCCACCTTCATCCAGATCTTTGTCGATAAATTTATAGATTTATGTTCCGATTATTTGGAAAACTCAATGGAATCGAATTTAATATTACACCAGGGAGGTAGGAGGAAGGTGGCTTCGCTACATCTTATGACCGTATATTTGCTGACAACCCACTGAAAATATTGTCGCATATAATCCTTCCTTAAAACGTAGTAGTAGTTATAGTAGTAGTAGTAGTAGTAGTAGTAGTAGTAGTAGTGGCAGCAGCAGCAGTAGCATTAGCAGCAACAGCAGCAGTAGTAGTAGTAGCAGCAGCGGCAGCATCAACAGCAGCAGCAGCAGCAGCAGCAGTTGCAGTAGTAGTAGTAGTAGTAGTAGTAGTAGTAGTAGTAGTAGTAGTAGTAGTAGATCTTCGCCTAACTACACACACACACACACACGCACACACACTCACACACACACACACACACACACACACACAACACACACACACACACACACACACACACATATATATACTGCAATATATGGATTCGTAGAATTGTGCAGCTCTCAAACATAAATCTATTATACGCTGAAATTATTATTGAGTGGTGAGGGCTGCTAAACGTTCGTAATTCCAAGGATAACAACTGGTTAAATAAATATACGACTTTCTATGGTTTGTGGGCGTGACACGAACATCAGCCCAGAATTAAGTGCAAAAGCACGCATCAAACCATGTATATATATATATATATGTTTGTGTGTGTGTGTGCATGTGTATGTATGTGTATATATATATATATATATATATATATATATATATATATATATATATATATATATATATATATATATATATATTATTTATATATACATATACATACACATTATATATATTATTAGTTACAAATTGAGATAGGGGTTGTAAGTATATATATATATATATATATATATATATATATATATATATATAGTTACAAATTGAGATAGGGTTTCTAAGTGCAACCCCCCATGGGATAACATATATCCAATATACTGCTAGTGAAGTACCCAACAAAGTAATACATGAATGTTAAGAATTGCGATGCAGTTAATTCATTTACTGTATTATTGGGCAAAGGTAAAATGTTTTACCACAAATTAATATACAAAAATAAAAATGGAGAAACACATCTTAATCAATGATCAACTACCAGATAATACCCAATCACATAATTTATTAAACCACTACATATGAACATTAAGTTCAAACATAATAATAGAACAAAACAATGTACAGGAAAGAGTAATATGATACAATAAGTACAGTATGTATAAGTGAATATAAATAAATACAAATATAAATATGAACTACATCTTACAGCTGTTTCGGCCATGCAGATATGGGTGTCTCATTATGCTCATATTAGCCATATGTGATAGGTCAATATGTAGTTATAAATGAGACACTTACAAAAATATCCCAATGCCTCTTCAGAGATTATGAAATACAAACTAAATTAAATATGAATATCAGAGGAGGGACACCTATACAAGAGTGGGTACCCGTAATATATAATATACACATACATATGAGTGCATATGAAAAGCCTTTTATCCAGTCCTTCATTATATAATTACGAACAAAACGCCCCTCCCCACATCCAATAGACGGTGCTGAGTTGTCAAACATTTAAACCAAACTTTCTCAAAACAACTTGTCCGACCGTCCCATAGGCCTCTCCGTTGAGAAACACTGATTTAACCTAAATTTTAGGACACCAGCAAAAGAAGAAATAAAAATAGACTTTTTTTCAATTGCAAAGAAAAACGATTTTATTCACTTTATTGTTTGCATTCTTACCTGGAATCGATTTTTGCAATTTTTTCAAGACTTATACACGCCCTGATACTGTCGGTATCTACATATCAAATTTGAGCGCAAGCGGATGGAGGATGCCCGAGATCCTAGAAGACACGCACACAGACAGAGAGAACGGATTTTATATAATAGATGATAACATTAACCGACTTATTTTTTCCCCTATTTTAATACGGCAGCATCTGAATTGAGGGTTATGTGGTCGCCAGTTCCACCAATTCCAACAACCACTAAGAAGCATCGTACTCGGTTCGTTGTCAGGAATGTGTTTTCGTTATTACTGTTGTTTTAACATGAGGTTTAACACTTACTTAACAGAACTATGATTAAAGGAGTTCCAACCGTGAGCCTCCTCTGTTTTTCTTTGTGTTTAAGCATATGTTGCTAAATTTATCATCAGTTTATCTATGGCGCTAGTGGACGATCGGAAGCTGTTATTTGGCTGTTATATTCCAAGCTGCCCAAAGAACCGCTCTATACACTTCTTCGACTCGCTGCGAAGAATGTAATTTTAATTTGTCCTGTTTGTATAGTTTCACAGTTTATACCAAACATGCATTGTTGCAGCAAATTCTTCTTGATGCCAACCAAATTCTTTGCATCACTGCTTCGACAATCCTTCTCTTCTTTGATGCAATAAATATCCTAAATCACCCAAAAGCTCATTTTTAATCAAAAAACAACATGTCAGTATGCTCCCAGAATTCCAAAACTTTTTCCTGTAGCCATCGTGGCTAAGGTCACACTGGAGCACCGCCCTCACTGTAATTCTTTAAAGCTGTTGTTTTTCCATATATTATTGTTATTATTGTTATTATTATTATTATTATTATTATTATTATTATTATTATTATTATTATTATTATTAGTAGTAGTAGTAGTAGTAGTAGTAGTATTGTTGTTGTTGTTGTTGTTATTATTATTATTATTATTATTATTTGTGGAGGAAGAATTTCTGTTCAACCCTTTCAGGTATCAATTCATTTTTGATTTTATATTATCATTATTTTTTTTGTTTTTGTTTTACATGGGCAGATCCTTTTGTTTTCCTCCTATCTTCTCTTCTTTTCTTCCTTCCTTCTTAACTTCCTTATTTTCGTCATCTTCTTCCTTTCCATCTTTATCACCCACCGCTTTCCATTCCTTTCTTTCGGGCTTACCATTCTCGTGTTTTCTTCCCTTTAATTTTTCTTCTTTTTTCACTTATATTTCTTTGCTTCTTTTTTCTCTTACTTTACTATAATATATATATATATATATATATATATATATATATATATATATATATATATATATATATATATATATATATATATATATAATATGTTATATTTATATATATACTATATATATATGTATATGTTATATATATATATATATTTTGTTGTTTGTTTGTTTTTATCATCCAGATCAGTGAATTTGAAATGTCAACGCTGAAAGCTAGCGTCTTTAATGCTAAAGTTGCTGTTGCTGTTCTTGTTCTTGTTTCAGTAATTATTATATTATTATTATTATTATATTATTATTATTATTATTATTATTATCATTATTATTTTTACTATTATTGTTATTGTTATTATTGTTATTATTATTATATTATTATTATTATTATTATATATTATTATTTTTATTACTATTGTGTTGTTTGTTGGTGTGGTTGCTGTTGTTGCTGTTGTTATATTATTATGTCGTCTTCGTCATCACCACACTCATCACGCATCATCATCATCATCCTCATCCTCATCATCATCATCATCATCATCATCATCATCATCATCATCATCATCATCATCAGTAGACAGTATTGTACAACGTGTAGAATATTTGCTTGTGTTCTGGATTTTGATCACCGTAAATCAGAGTGAGGAGACGGTGGTAATCTTGTTGTTGACGCCACCACTACCACCAACACCAACACCAACACCAACACCAATAGCACCGCCACCATCGCCACAAACACCGCTACCACTACCATCACCACCATCGTCGTCGCTGTCATCATCATCATCATCATCATCCTCATTGTCACCAATACCACAAGCCTCTCCTTACCTTCCCCACTAGCCCTCTCTCCTTCCTCTTCCTCTTCCTCTTCCTCCCATTTCTCCTCCCACTCCATCATTATCCACATTCATGTACAGACCGTTAAAGATTTTAAATAAAGGAGAAGAAAAATGGGAGACGAAAGTTTGTTTCGCATCAGGTCTGAAGGGCTTTTTCAGCGAAGAAAGAAGAAAAAAAGAAAGAAGGAGGCACTTCCCTGAGGATATTCAACAGTTCCAGTAAATACCGATTTCTTCGTTCTTGGAATCAGTTTATGGATTTTCTTTTATTTATATGTA
>NW_021836380.1:5000-17500 GCF_006345805.1 Octopus sinensis
TATTTATAAATCATTACAACTAATCTTCCTGCTATTGCTATATCATAGTCATCTTTAGTATAGACTACTTCAGTTTTCTCTTGTATGCTATTGGATATTTTGAAGACCAATATAAAAAAAATTAGGTCAAACAATTAACTACATTTATATAGTATATACAAAGATATTGAAATACATAATATGATGGTCCTGAACACAATTTTGAAATATGAGATTCATGAGATTACTCACACTCTTGTTAACAATGGACCATCTTATTTTTTCTATTTTCAGTATTTTCTTCAGTTTGTTTAATGTAACTCAAGATGAAATTGCCATTATAACACATCATTTAAAAACTGCAACAAAAAAACAAAATAACATTGATTTCTCTTTTGTCTGTTGGTCATGCGATAAAGTGGCTGCTCTTTTGATTTACCTTCTGCTTATTAAATTAATGAAAAAATTCTCTTAAATTAGTTTTACTTGGACTCTCTCTACCAGCTTTATAACTTGTTTCATTAGTTTACATTCTTTGTTATTCTCAGGTCTTTAGTCACCCCCTTTCACCTTTGTAATCACTAAAGAGGGTGTTACAGCAGGAATAACTTTCTGTAGCATCTAATTAGCTAAATGGGTGAGTAAAATTTCCCCAAATGCAGATGCTTTCAATACATCAGTAACTATCTATGAAGGACTTAGCTTTCTTCCTTTTTATCTGCATTATTTTAGTCAAATGCCTTGTGCATGAGTATGAGAGCCATTGGTTCTTTATATTTTTCATAATCTTTTTTCTATTTCTCAATTTCACACTTCCAAACTACTTTCATTTTATCCTTGTTATTCTTTACACTGATACTAAGTCTCCTAATTATTTTCAGTTGTCTTAGTTATTATTTTATTCTAATATCATAATGTGTCTTCTAGAGACTTGTAAATAGATATCCTATACACTATACTTCTCCACTTGTTAGCTTATAGTTTAGGATTTTTCTCCCAGCTTCATTACTTATTCTGAACTTGCTTAACACCTGTCTACAATTAAGTGGGGCTTTTCCATAAAGGTAGCATTTTCTTAAATTCTCTCTCTTCCTTTCTCTTTTACCTCTTTCATCTCTCTTCAAGCTAAAATTAATTAGCTGCTGTCTAGATTTCTGAAGTTTTCATTATAGACTTTAAGGGACTCACACCACTAAAATCCATTATAAAGTTTATAAACTCCTTTTAACCCTTTTGCATTCAGATTATTATGTCAAATTTAATCCTAATTTATTGCCATTGTTTTGAAGTAATCATGCATTATCTTTTTGTACTGAGATTTCAATGTTGGGGTCAATCTAATCGACTGGCCCTCTCCCCCAAATATTTCAGGCCTTGTGCCTAGAGTAGAAAAGAATATTTGGGTCAGATATGCTGGTTTAAATGCTAAAGGGTTAAAGTCTTTTGTTTAGCTTACATTTGAAGGCAGCAACTGTTTGTAAGACAAACCATCTACTGGATTTAATACCGGTATGTCACAGGTAACATTCCCAGATCATACAGCACCAGTTTCTGATAGAAAGGTGAACAGAGGCAATATAGAATATGTAAATCTGAGAAACAATGAAATGCCAGCAGCCACCTCACCTATCTAGATTCCATTAGCTCTAGATATGACCACCAGTCTCTCTGATGTATTTGATTTGGTGCCTTTAAGGGTAGCTATTAAAATCCTCTACTACAATAACAATATCTTTATCACCCACCTTCAACATTGCTCTTTTAAAAATTTCATATGCTTATCTTCTCTCATGTTAGTTATAACCTAAACACTGTCAATTCTTTTTTTCTCTCCATTTCTTTTCTAAAAGTATAGCAACACCTCCAGTTTCAGAATTATTACCTGTACATAAGTTTTTTTTAAAAATATATTTTTGCTCATTCACTGTGATTAACAGCCACTATGATGGTATGCTAAGTGATTTTTATGAAGCCAACAAAAGGAAAGTGTGGATAGGCTGCTTTCATTACCATGCCATGTTACAGGGAATACTCAGTGAATGGACTTTGTAAATATATGTATCTTAGATTAACATTAAGTGATGTGAATGTTGTGAGAATTATTCACTCAAAGAAAAAGCAGAAAAATTATACCAGACAAGAAATCAGTTTGGTCAATGGTGAGTAAAACAGTAAAGTGTGTAGAAGAAATCCATTGATTCTCTTCATGTTTATATTGTTTTTTTTTTAAACATTCTTATGAGAAAAATTAGAAAAGGTAAACACATTTGAGTAGACAATATGCCTTTTAAACAAGTTGTGCATTTAGTTTGCAAATAATAGTAACTGATAAAACTGATATGAATGCTATATAAAGAAAAACATTATGCTATTATTTAATAAAACCATTAAGATAATCAATACTTGACTTGCAATGTTTACTTTTCAGGACAGTTTAGTCAATATTTTCTTTAACTACATTCAGACATTTAATTTTTGCCTGTTTTCAAAGAAGAAATTTATGATTTAAAGCTTTTTCTTTCTTTCTTTATTTTTTCATAATGTAACCATTTCTAATATATCTTATCATCAACATTTAACATCTGTTTTCCATGCTGGCATGAGTTGGATGGTTTGACAGGAATTGGCAAGGCCAGAGTTTGTATCAGGTTCCATAATCTGTTCTGGCTTGGTTTCAATGGCTGGATACCCTTCCAAATGCCAACTCCTCTACAGATTGCACTGGGTGCTTTTTATGTGGCACCTGTTGTGGAAAGTTCCACTATAACTTCACATCAATGTTTCATTGAATGACCTGACTTCTCATTTTCTGGCTAATAGGAGTAACAATGTTTGCAAAGTAATTAGTATTGATTAGCACTGATTTTGGTTTTTATTTATTTCTTTGGTGTAATATTTTGGATCTTGAATGTCTCAATGTTGTACTGAAAGTAAACAATTCACAATATTCTCAGTTAGATAAATTCATTTGTATCTTAATTATAAGCATTTATTATTTGAATGTACAGACATTTTTTATATATATCTTATATTTGTTTGCATCAAATATTAAGTAAATAGTGTTTATTAGCTAGTGTTTACTATATCCTATAATGATTTATTCTAATTAAGTTGTGACAGTGTTTTAAGAAATTACAGTAAAAAAAAAAGAATAAAATATTATCTTTCAAATATTACCATATTATGCTTCCTTTATTAAAAAAAAATATCTTGTTATAGTGGCTTCCTTTAGTAAATGGATAGTTTTTATAGGGGAGGGACATACATTGCCTCAATTCCCACTCTCTAGTTCTTAGTAATGATTTCATTAGCTCAAAGCCACAAATTATATGAAGAAGTAATGTCAAATGAATACAGAACTTGATTTGTAAGGATGGAATGTGAAACTGATTCCTTTTAAGTGTTTAAGTGCTTAAAGAGTTGACTTGTTTTATCAACCTCAGATGAATGAAAAACTAAGTAACAGTAATAGCCTGTTCATCACTTTGATTGACTACACTATGGAATACATGAACTTCTTCACCAATGTTAGAATACAAGAGGATTGCTTATTTTTATAATCATTGGAGTCCAACAAAATTTACTCTGTGTATGTGTGTGTGTGTGTGTGTTAAAAAGTAGCATGGAATTTTACTCAGATGTAAAAGAAAATGTAAAATATGTTCATTACTTAACTGCTATTTTGGGGTTATTTTTCTCTTTATCCTATTTCATGAAAATCAAAACTGAAAACATTTGATATGCCAAGGCACTAATGCAAGGATGGGCTGAAAAGTTCATCAGTGATGCTAGAGCTGTGAAATCTTGCATGCATTAATTTCAGCTCTTCTTATCTGCATTGTTGCTTTCCAGGTAAACTGACATCTTGTTCAAAGAAGACTTCAAAAGTAACTAGCAGTAACTTCTCTTGAAAATAGACAAAATTTGGCATCATGGTGTTATCAAGTACTTACAAAAAAGGGTTTATCTCCCCAAGTTCATTCATGCAGACATGGTTGCTACATTAGGTAATGATGCTCCAGCCTTATAAACAGTTCAAAAGTGGGTGGTTGAATTTAGGGGAGGAAGGGTAAGTTTTGAAGATGAACTGAGGTCTGGACATCCTGCAACTGCCACCACCAAAGAAAACATTGATTGTGTTTGTCACATTGCTGATGGATGACGAGTGAATGACTGTAAATTAAATAGCCAATGCTATTAGCATATCCTGTAGGAGAGTTGAGAATATTCTGCTCTATGAACTTGGCATGATGAAGGTTTCTGCTTGGTGGGTGCCACATAATGAAGAAATCTGACATTGTTTGAGGCAGATCCAGTTGGCTTCCTTGCACATTTCCTAACCCAGTATATTGTTGGGTTCGTCAATTTGAGCCAGAGACAGAGACAATGGAATCTAAGCACTGCAACACTGGTGTAAGAAATGTGTGGGCTGCAAGGGAAACTATATTGAAAAGTATACCTCATTCATTCACATTCATTAAGAGTATATTGATCAGCCTGTGAAGTTTTCTACAAACTTGCAAAGTTGTTGAGAATTAAAAAAATGGCAATTAATTTGCTGAAAATATAAACAACTTGTTACATATTTCAATGAAAACCTCCTGGATTTACACATGACCTTTATTATGTGTGACATGGATATAAATTAGAGTAATTCATGAAGAAAGTTATATCATGTCAATAACCATCAATAAAGAATGTATTACAGTTATTTAAAATGCTCTTCAGTATTAGTTGCTTTTAAAATATCAAATAATATTTTGGTATTTTTATTTCTAACCATTTCTATCATTCATGATCCAACAAGAAAGTTTCAACCTAATCATTTGACCTTCTGCAATTTTCAGTCAATTCCGACCACATATCACACTTTACCATCTCAAAAATAGGTTTGTTTGATCAAGGCTGATCTGATGTTAAACAAGTACAAAATCCTTATTAGTTTCCTCTATTTATCTCAGCTGACATGAGTCAGTGACCCCTGTAATAGCATGTATTCCACTTGTTTTGATTTCTCTATTTCTCCTTCCTTTTGCAAAGTGTTTTCATTTAGCATTCATAATTGCTCAAATAATTATGAGTGATGCTCTCATACACAATGACTTAATTTTTAACAAATGTCATTATAAGGGAGTTAATTACACAATTACAATGGTTTCTATATTAGTGAAAATTGATTGTGAATCACAAATGAGTTTCACCTACATTGCTTTACACTTGTGTACCTCATCATATTCTGCTCAAAGATTTATCTCCATTCCTCTATTAGGAATACACTATTGTCACTGCCTGGTTATTACTGTGCAACATCTTGCTGCTAATGAATTTACCATACTGCTTGACTATGGGTTCTAGTCCCCACACTGTCCCTCTACTCCCCTACAAGTTAGGTTATTTAGCAAACTTATTTTCAGTGAAACACTACCATTCTTCAGCTTTTACTCCAATTGCACAAATAAACTTAGGACACTTAAGAATTTCAAACATTTCAGCCTATTTGAAATTAGGTTTATTAGACAAGTAAAAGATCATGTGACCATAGTCTTTTTAACATCATTGGAGTGTGGAGCAAAAAACTCTCTTTCTCTCTCTCTCTCAAATGCACACACAGTTATGGCTACTTCAGGTTACAAGATTTTACACTTATGAAAACTGTAAAATATTACCATTAATTTCCAGATACAGTCTATAATTTTGTTCTTACAGAAAGTCATATTGCATAGTTTTAAATTAACAATTTAAACTACACTTTCTTTTAGCTCAGTGGCCCCTTGTGTTTTAGTTAAGATCAAAATATATAGTTAATGATTTGAAAGACTACCATCATGTTAAACATACACATGTACATACAAACATACATACATATATATATATAATGTACACACACACACACACACACATGAATCTGTATGTATATATGTATTTCTATCATCAACATGAACACAACCTCCAACAGCTATGTAGTTTGAAGTAGATAAGCAAATTCATTTCAAATAAAAACATAATGTGATATCTTAGTGTATTTTAAAAGTTGAATGAAATGTCTTCGATCTTAAGTCTATGAGGATCAACTTAATACTAAACAGCGACAGCAATACAAATAGCATGAACAATATGACCACCACCACAACAAGAACAATACCTACCCACCATCACAAACATCTGAACCTATGTAACGCACATCATCACTATTATCAACCCACACACTTTTGAATCCAACTAGCTACAACAGATATCAGCATGTATGCCAGCACATTTGAGAGTGAGTGTACTTATCATCTGTGCGTGGCTTAGTGTTTAGGGTATTTGGCTCTTGACCTTACAATCATATGTTCAGTTCCTGGCTGCATGTTGTGTCCTTAAGCAAGACACTTTATTTCATGTTGCTCCTGTCCACTCAGCTGGCAAAAATTAGTAGTACCTTTAGTTCAAATGGCCAGCCTTGTCACATTCTGTCACACACTGAATCTTCCTGAGAACTGTTTTAAAGTTATGCTTGTCTGTGGTGTGCTCTGTCACTTGCATGTTAATTTCTTGAGCAGGGTGTTCCATTGATCGGATCAACGGGAACTCTTATAACTGATGAAATGCCAGTCTGTATGCATATATATGTGAGTGTGTGTATTTATGTCTTAAGTCAG
Organism: Octopus sinensis; assembly: GCF_006345805.1. Lineage (NCBI taxonomy): Eukaryota > Metazoa > Mollusca > Cephalopoda > Octopoda > Octopodidae > Octopus > Octopus sinensis. Next base: position 11,621 of record NW_021836380.1, read on the forward strand.
AAGTGCAAGGGGTGAATTGCTTATAAAATCTGGTGACCCTACAGCTGACTGCAATCATAATAGTACTTTCTTTTTCTCAGTACTTCATCTTATCTCATTTTCATAATTACATCTATAGGAATAAGACAATTTTCTGCTCTCACAAAGCAAATCTTTCCTCAGCTAATTTTTTAATTACATATTAGTTGTGGATAATTAATCACTTCTACTGTTAGATTTGCCTTCGATTTAAGATCTCTGGAAAGAAGTTATGAAATAGGTCTGAAAGCAGTAGTGTGAAAAAGAATCACAAAGGGATTAAACTTGACATTTAAAGAGACTTGATGCAGAAGTAACACTAAGTTATATTACCAAAACAATAAATTTTCAATGTCTATATTGGGAACAATATGTAACATCAGAGAGAAAATTATGTCAAATGCTTGAGGAGCTACTCCATTAACTGCCCAGGCCTTTTTTTTTTAGATTTAATGTAAAGCTTAAAATGGACCGACTCTTGAATGTATAGATTGAGGACCAGAATCAGTAATTCAAAAAAGAGCCAAAAGTTTTTATGATGATTCGCAGAAAAGGACTAGTGAAACTGAGAGTACTGATACAGAGGCTGCTACCAATTATCTTGGACAGTTGAAGAAAATGTTTGCTAAATGGGGCTACACACAAGTGTACAATTTTGATGAGATTGCATGCCTGCTAGAACTTTTATTTCTTGAGAAGAAAAGTCAAAATCAAGGTTTAAATCTTCCAAAAATTGTCTGATACTTCTTTTGGGAGGAAGTGCTGCTGGTGATATGAAATTAAAGCCCCTATATGTGTATCACTCCAAAAATCTAAGGGCTTTCAAGGATTACACAAAGTTTAATCTATCTTTGATTTGGCATTCAAATAAGAAGGCATAGATGACTAAGAGCCTTTTCAAAGAATGGTTTACAAATGGTTTTTGTCCTGTGGTGGAAAGAAATAATACCAGATATATTTCTAACAAAATATTGCTTCTTTTAGACAATGCACCCAGTTACCCAGTGAACTTGACTTTTCTGATAATGTGAGAGTAGAATATATCCTCAAGAATACAACTTCTTTGCTTTAGCCAGTGGATTAAGGTGTGATAGCTAACTTCAAGGCCTATTATATGAGAAGAACTTTCAAACAACTTATCAAAGCAATTGTCAGGGAAGATAAACCTACAGTTAGAGATTTCTGGAAGAAATTCAACATAATGGATGTTGTGGATAATATAGCTGAATCATGGGATGAAATGAAACCTTCAACTTTGAATAGTGCTTGAAAAAGTATATGGTCAGACTGTATCTGTTACAATATAAGCTTTTCTCATGAAGAAATTCTCCATCAAATTTGAAAAGTTATTTTGACACTTGTAAAGGATATAGGATTTGAAGAAGTCATAGAGGATGATGTGGTTGTGCTGCTAGTACCTCAGGGAGAAAGTTTATCTAATGAGGAGCTGATACAGTTGAAAAAAGACCAAGCTGAGAATACAGATGAGACAATCGAAGTTCCATCTACACCACTTAAGTTGACAACAAAAATTGTTGCTATAGAGTTGACATTTACAGAGTAAGGCTGCAGTTTTAGTTAATAATGATCCTAATGATGAATGTAGCATAAAAATTGCAAAAGTAGTTTACAATGGACTCAGTTCCCATACTGGGCTGTACAAAGAGATGATGCATCATAAACAACAAATGACTTTGGATAAGTTCTTCATTCCTCAGTGTTTGTGATAATGAATTGATGTTTGTGAATGAATGTGAATGAACTTCATGATTGTAGATTTTGTCCTCCTAGTAATGCCCATAAACCACCACTCAGCACACTGTAAACATCTTTGGTGATAGGAATGTACGTTTACGACGTTCTTATTATTTCCCTAATTTATTCCTCTTGAAATGTTTTTGTGTTTTTATGCTTCTATATTGTACTGTGTGTCTTTGGAAATAGTTATTTTCATGTATAAAGGTGATTATGTTGCTTGTTCTGTTGTTTTCTTGTGATTGTTTTTCTTTTTTGAAAAAGTCCATATGAACACAAAACACAATCTCATTTGATAATATGAAAATCAATAGGAAAATTAATTTTTCATTATGACCAGATTTTCAGAAACGCATTACTTCTGTAAAGCAAGGAGTTCCTGTAGTTCTTTAGTTATTTTCTGTTTAGTTCTTCAGTTTGTAAAGCCTTGCTTGATTACTGTCTTGTAGAGCCACAGAATTGTTTACCTGATTGTTAATTGTTCTTTGTTTAAAAGATGAGGAAAGAGAGAAAACCAAGGCTCATAGGTTACAGTTATTCACTGTTGTGTATAGGTAATACTTTTTTAGGTAAACAAATAGGAGAGTAAGTATTGTACTCAATATATGCAGTAGAGTGTATCTTTTGTTTGGAATTGATGATTCATATCATCCCTACTCAGTTTCTTGCCTGTGTGAATCTTCAGGAGACAAAAAGTTGAACAGTAGTTACGTAGTCTTATGGTTTTCTGTTGCTTAAGGAGGTTGATGTTGAGTTCTCATTACAGGGAAAAGGTGCATACTTGGTGAGATGTGTTGCAACTGTTTATGTATTTGAAAGTTTTGTAAGATGGAGGAGGGAAGTTTTGTAAGATGGAGGTGGAGACAGCTATTTGAGACTATATGTTTGTAAAGTTAGAGGTGAGAGTAAATAAATCTTTTATGTAGAACAAAAATAGTATAGGAGAGAGAATTGAGCTTCAAGGTCATCATCATTGTTGTTTAATGTCCGCCATCCATGCTGGCATGGGTGGGATGGCTTGACAAGAGCTGGCCAGGCAGAAGCCTGTACTAGATTTCTGTAACTGTTTTGACAGGATTTTTACAGCTGGATGCCCTTCCTAACACCAACCACTTAGCAGAGTAGACTAAGTGATTTTTATGTGACACAAGCACAGGCAAGGTCAGTTTTGGAAGTACATTTAATATATCATTACTGTACATATTTCTCCATATTGGTGAATGTTAGCAAGGTCTGCTGTACAGCTTATCACCATATATCTCAATTAGATGTCATTTTGCTGTGAGACTCAATGTTCAGTACATCTGAATTAACCTCTCCACAAGTTTTACTTGGCCCAATTTTATCAGTGTCATCTTTTGGTACTTTCCTTCTCATTTTGATCTTCTATTCAAATTAAATGTACAGACCAGTTGGGTCATCTGCTGAATATATTTGTGGTGCCTTTGATGCTCATTCACTTTTCAAATAATTTGCTGTCAGCCTTTCTTCTAAATTCACATTATTCATTGGACTGTACTCATTCCTGTCAATCTCTATAGTTCTACCTTCACTACTAATATTTCATTGACATATAGATCAACGCTTTTTACCATCTTATATTGCGAAATCGTTTATAGATAGAGAAAAGGTTTTTTTCTCCTTTTCTTTTAATTCAAGTAACAATTCTTTGAACATCATCCACTTAATTTCCATTTGAGCAGCTATACTTTTGTCTGATTTACTTGCAGCATTAGCCATATTACTTAAGTAACAGGATTTATCTACTAATTTCACCAAAATATCTGAGCACTCACCAAAATTTTAAAAAGCTTATTACAGGAAAATATGGATAAATATTTTTTACCAAAAGCTTCATTCATATTAATGTCACTGAAGAAATGTGGAATCTATTCTCTCATTCTCATTTAGAAACTGTATCCTCATTAGTTATCATTTTAAATATCTTTTTATTCAGTATATAAGTGTTAATGTTGCATTCATACATCTTTGCATCCTTTTACCTTGGAATAATTCTTGTATGAATTGATGATGTTAATCTGCCAGTCATTGATATTAAATTATTTTGTATACTTAAATTATTTCATCTGCTTACACCTGTAAATTCAAGATTACAGGTTGATCAGACTCTTTTATCATCATCATCATCATCATATGTCCATTTTTCCATGTTGGCAAGGGTTGGACAGTTTGACCAGAGCTGGCAAGCTGGAGAGCTGTAGTATGTTCCAGTCTGATTTGGCTAGGTTTTTTTGGTTTGATGCCCTTCCTAATGCCAACCATTCCTATTTAAATTTTGAGTTAAATAATATTTTATGGTCTACAACTTCTATTGCAATACACAATATTTTTATTTCCTTACCCACTATATCTAACATACATGTTTACTCTAACTCTCAGCATCCATGAATTTATACTTGAAATCCCTATAAAATTTTCTGCCATCTTTTAATTTGGTTTCCTTATTAATAAAAGAGAATTTCTCAAAATTTTCTTCCAAAATAATTTACACCTCAGAGAAAGAAAATATTAATTACTTAAAATATTTTTGGCGGCAGTTGATTATAAAATTAAAGCTTTAGCACTGATTTAAAATAACAAATAATCCAAATAAATAATAATAGTCCAGAAAAATAACTTGTAAATAATTCTGTTTGAAAGAATTTGCTATTTTTTAAGTAATAATAAATCTCAGAGCGAGTTATAAACAGTAGCTACAACACATCATGACGTATATTTGCCATATAAATATGGCTAACCCCTAAGGGTGGATGCTACTGTAGTTTGTAGCCCCAGGAGGACACCTCCTCCAGCTGGCCATAGACCGCTCTGAGATTTATTATTGCTTGTTTACACTTTTTCGATATCAGTGTCTATCGATACTGGAAAAAGGTTTAAGTATTTGTGAAGGGAACCTGCTTCTCATCAACAACTGTGAATGTCACATGCTGATGACGGGTCAATATCCAGAAACTTGAGTCCGTGTGTATCATAAGTTGAAGACGGGAAGGATAGCTTCCCTTTGCAAATACTGATAGGGCACAGAAAGTGTGTCTATGGCCAGCTGGAGGAGGTGTCTTCCTGGGGCTACAAACTACAGTAGCATCCACCCTTAGGGGTTAGCCATATTCATATGGCAAATATACGTCACTATTTTTTAATACTTATTCAATGTCATGATTTTTATGTCTATATTTTTCTGTACAAGGTAACAACTTACTGTGCTTTTATATTGCAACATTTCAAATCCTGTGTATGTCTTTGTCTTACAATTGTCGCTTGTCACCAAACTTTACATTGGTGATTCCTCATAAAAATTGTCAATATACTTGAATATAAGTTATATTTTAGAGGTTCAAGTAAAATTTGGCTACAGTGTCAATAAACAGTGATCTATGTAATGTTAGTTGACTGAACTAACTGCAAAGTATACTTACTCCAAAGTTTTAGTCATAAAACGAAAATTGTTTGACAGTTGTACAGTATTAACCCTTTAGTATTCAGATTACTCTGTTACATGTATTGCTTATTCACGTTGTTTTTATGTGACTTTGAGATTTCAATGATGTGGTTGTTTATTTTTAGAATAATATTGTAGAGTAGGTGTGAGAGGCTAGAAATAGCCAGGTAGAATATTTTGGCCAGATATCGTTGGTTTTAATGCTAAAGGTTAATCATCATCATTTAACATCCATTTTCCATGCTGGCATGGGTTGGACTGTTTGACTGGGACTGGCAAGCCAGGAGGCTGCACCAGGTACCAATCTGATCTGGTAAGGTTTCTACAGCTGGATGCCCTTCCTAACACCAACCACTTGAGGTAGCCTGGCCTAAGGTTAAATTTTGTAGAGAGAGAGATAGAAAGATAAATCAAGTTATGGCGAAGGCTTGAAAGTAGCCTAAAAGGTTAAATTTTCGTAACAATGTATGAAGAAACGTAGTAACAACGAATAAAATAGTAAGATAAATTTTTAAGAACTTGCTGCGGACATCGAACGGGAGTTGAAATTGAATTGGGAATTTAAATTATAGAATCGTAATGGTGAGAGGAGGAAAAAAGACCGCCAATGGCTGAAAGATGGGAAGAGATGGGAAGAGATGGGAAGA
>NW_021836381.1:0-24496 GCF_006345805.1 Octopus sinensis
ATTATTAAGGTTGTTTATATAAATATCTTAAAGGGAAGAAACGTTTATCACTAATGAAGGCGAGTAATCATAATCACCTTCACCATCATTATCATCATCGTCGGTATCATTATCATCATCATCATCATTACCATTCTCTTTATCATCATCGACGCCGGGGTCTTTGTCGTCTTCGCTGTCGCCACCGTGTTCATCATCAACATCATCATCATTATCATCGCCATCACCATCACTTCCATCATCATCATCAACATCATAATATTGCAAGAACGACTCACAAATGACTTCAACACAAGATTTAATGACACATTGATGTATTCATTTTAATCATTGAAAGCTTTATTACCATTAACGACAACATATACAGCTATATATACATATACATACATATCATACATACATACATACATACATACATATATATATATATATATATATATATATATATTATATATATTATATATTATATGTATATGTATTATATGCATATGTATATGTATATTATATATAGCTGTATATGTTGTCGTTAATGGTAATAAAGCTTTCAATGATTAAATTGAATACATCAATAGTATATATATATATATATTATATATATATATATAGAAAAAACAAACTGGAACAGAACGTAACAAGCGACATGTTCATACACCACACACACTATATATATATATGTATATATATATATATATATATATATATATAGATATATGTTATATATATATATATATGTATGTATGTATATGTATATATATATTTATATATGCATGTCTGTGTGCATTTGTATTTGTATGGATGTATGTACATATATATATATATGTGTGCGTGTGTGTGTGTGTGTGATTGTAGATATACAAAAATATATCCATACATATATGATATACGTGTAATGCGTATAACGCACGTATGTGTGTATCTACGAACGTTTGTGCACGTCTTTATAATGTCTTTATTCTCGAGAGTGACTAATTATCGAACAATTAATTCCAGTTAATTACAATTTGAGATTTGCATTGGGAATTCAATGATTTTAATTGTATAATAACTGACACTGTTTTTTGGTAAGGGTTATTTCGACTAAATCTAAGATTCTTCACACACTTTCAGAGTGATATAATCGCAGAAGTGTTGCTTTTGTCGCTGGTGTTGGTGTTGTTGTGGGTTGTTGTGGTGGTGTTGGTAGTGGTAGTGACTGTAGTGACGGGTGTGGTGTTGGTGCTGGTAGTAGTGCTGGTAGTGGTTATCATATTGGTCATGATGGTTGTGGTGGTGGGGTGGCGTTGATGGTATTGACCTTATTGGCGTTGGTGGCGTTGGTGGCGTTGGTGTTATCGTTGGTGCTGCTGATAATGATGGTGATTACAGTAATGTCGTAGGTCATAGTAGAAGCTGTCATGGTGGCGGTGGTGGTGGTGGTGGTGGTGGTGGTGGTGGTGGTGGTGGTGTTGGTGGTGATGATGGTTATATTGTCGTTGCCGGAGGTTGTGGTGATGGAGGTGGTGATAGTCGTTGTGAGGTTGCTGGTGGTGCTTTTGTTTGTTTTGTTTTTGGTTTGTTGAGCGAAGCGGTCTTCATCCCAGTGGGAGTAGTCCGAAACGTGGTCCTTTGCTATTCGTAAGACCCGCAGAAGAGATAGCAGGTCAACCCCCGACACCGAGAGCATCGATGGATGGATGAATGTGCATCCAGGCTCAGCGGTTGCGTAGGAAGTCGGGGACAAGAAACAGGAAGAAAGAGTGGAGGAAAGTTGGAGCAAAAGAGTACAACAGGAGTCGGTACCCCCACCTCCCTGCCGGTGCCGCGTGGAGTTTTAGGTGTTTTCGCTCAATAAACGCACACAACGCCCGGTCTGGGAATCGAAACCGCGACCCTCCGACAGCGAGTCCGCTGGCAAAAACGTTAGCATGCCGGGCGAAATGCTTAGGGTATTTCGTCTGCCGTTACGTTGTGAGTTCAAATTCCGCCGAGGTCGACTTTGTCTTTCATCCTTTCAGGGTCGATCTATTTAGTACCGGTTGATTCCATCGACACTAGTACTCAAATAGTACTTATTTTATCGACCCCGAGAAAAATGAATGGCAAAGTCAATATCGGTAGCATTTGAACGCAGAACGTAAAGACGTACGAAACGCTGCTGAGCAATTTGTCCGGCGTGCTATCGTTTTTTCCAGCTCAAGGACTTCACATTCCAATAAATATCAATATAAATGTATCTCATCATGGACAAGAATTTTATAATTTCGAAATTTTTGCCTATAATATTTCCGTTTTCCGCTTTTGGATTTTATTTCATCTTTTTTTTTTTTTTTTTTTCTCAATTTCAATTTTAAATTTGAAAAAAAAACCTGAGATATTTCCAGAAATTAAGATTCGTAGCGGATAAGGAAATCTAGAAAATGTTTTACAAATTGAAACTTGAAAATTTAATTAGCATCAAAATTCAGATCAATGATATGCCAATTTTCACATTGTATTGATAAGAATACATACAAGTTTTCTGGCGAAATTTCGGTCTGTGTTTAAATTTTAATTTCAAACAATCGAGATTCATAGAAATTCCACTATTATTATTATTTTCCCTAAGCGTTCTTATTTCTATTTCGATGCACAAATTTATAAATCTTCATAACATTGTTTTTATTACTTTAAAGATTCTAATGACGTCTCAGAATTCACTGCATAGTTAAGGTTCTCGAATGTATAACGCAAACTTTAGAACTTTAAAGATTTCGATTATGTCTTCGATGGTGTTCCCTATTTACGTGCAACACGCGAACACCATGTTGAATATTATAGAAGGATGTGTCGGGACATGTAAGATAATATTATAGAAGTCGCCCACTAAAATTTCACTTTATGAAACGTTTTAATTTTGAGATTCATATTTGGAACCGAAAATATCAAATAAAAGAAAAAGACAAATAAATAAAATATTGCCCGGAATTTATCTATTTTTATTTCTCTTACAAGCATACTCATTCCTATATCACGATGGAAAATTTTTTCCTAGCACCCTAATTATGATCATGAATCCAAAAGCAAAAACAGTTTAGTCTCTCGAAATGTGAAAGAACAATTGAATGGTGACTCGGAGAAATCAGCAAATGGAAAAGAAACAAAAAAAAAAAGCAAAAGAAATGATTTGTATCGAACTGAAATAGAATTTGAACCAAAGTTTTAGAGATAGATGCAATTTTCATATCAGTTGAATGTCAAGATTATCGGCAGAATCACTTTTGAGAATACCTTGTTAAGAAATGTTTCATGTTTTATATTAGAAAAGTAGACATTTGATGATAAAATCTTCTCTAAAGCGGATTTAAAAGCTCAGTCCTGTCGGATTAATGACATACGCATTATGACAGATTTGCCTTCAAAATGAAACTTTCAAGTGACAGTCACAAAATGGTATTTCATTCATGAATGGAATAATGAGAGCAGAATTTTTGTATTCACTCAGCTATTTGTCTCCGATTTCCCAACGGATTTTGCATCTAAAGGGGGTTTCTATTTCGGTTCTAAAAGGTCAAATTCAAGCACGATTATGGACAGATTATTTGTATTTACTCCAGGTGTTTGTGTGCATCTTTTCATTTTTGTCTCTGTTTCTCACACCCCTCTGTCTGTCTCACGTTCGCTCTCTCGTAATCTCTCTATTTATCTCTCTTCCTCCTTCTTGTTATATATATATATATATATAATATATATTATATATATATATTCACACATACACACAAATACAAACACCACACACACACACATACGCACACATAAACACAAATATATATAGAGAGAGAGCTCCACTCGAACCGTGAAATCCTCTTTCCTTTCTTTCGTTTCCTGAGCGTCAAATAACACAGTACTTGTACCATGTCCTTGCATTGTTGTTTTTCCTTGCTTACAATTTAAAAATAGGATAAAATCTTTATAAGAATTTATCAAGTAGTTAGCATGAAAAACCCCATAAGAGAAAATTTTCTCTTAAATGTATTTCTTTATATTGAGGGCACTACTATACATAAATGCCACGCGCTAGGAGGAACTCTTAAAATCAAAACAACCAAAATAAATATACATATTGTACCGAATACGAGGGAATGCAACTCTCGAAGCGAGCCTCTTAAAAACAGAATTGAGTTGTATATCATATTAATATATATAATATATATATATATAATATATATATATATATATGTGTGTGTGTGTGTGTGTGTGTGTGTGTGTGTGTATATATATTATATAAGTATATATATATATTATACGTATATATGTATATATATTATGTATATATATATATGTATGTATATTATAGTATATATATATATATATATATATATTATATATATATATATATATATATATATATACATATATATATATATATATATATATATATATATATATATATATATATAGTACAACACAAAATGGAGAGGCACTTGTTAATAACATCATATTATTTATAAAATCGTTATACAGAAGTTAGTATAAAGATGCATAAATTAAGCATTAAAACAGGAAAATCGGGAATGAGTGAGTTCGCAGTCTTCTTTATAGATGTATATCCTGAAAATTCATACTCCATAAACAAAGATAGATAAAACACGCATAAACAAAAGTGAAGAGGATCCGAGTAGTTATTTATAGTGAATTTTCATGGATATGTAAGTGAGTGTCCGATGAACCGAACCTCACAATAAGGGAGTGAAGAGCACGAGTACTTGTTTAGTGTTGTTTCCAGGGTTTAGCGCTCAGTAAGTACTGCATCGTACATTATGTCTCCAAATGCGTGAAATAGTTTGGTGTTAGTAGATGTGTATGAAATAAACACAAGTTTAGTTTATATGAACTCTTACCCCATCTTAAGAAGGAAATAAAATTTAGCGAAGGAACATGTATCAGTTATATATGGGGAGGGGCAATGTGTGTGTGTGTGAGAGAGAGCAAGGAAATCTTAGCGCCATGCAGTGTTTACGCATAGGCAAAATTTAGTTTAGTCAAAATATGTAACTGAAGTTGAAATATATAACAAACATATTCTAAGTAACCTAAATATTGCGCATACATTTTTTTCTCTCTCCTTGTTTCTTTCTGTGCCCCTTTCTGTAGGAGAGCGTAGGCTCGAAACGTAAAAGACTTTTTCTATTCCTGAGCGTTATACTAATACATCTGTTTGTTTTGTACACCACCTGCCTTCGTCTTTTGTTCTTTTTTCTCGTAAACTCTCCTTATATATATATATATATTATATATATATATATATATATATATATAATTAATATAGGATAAAAATTTTTTCGGAACAAAATTTTATCAATGGCCAGCATATCAAAAAATACCTTTAAAGGTAAAATTTATACATAATTTACAAGATAACGGCAGAAGAAAAATTTTAATGCCAAATATGCCGAAACAAAAGATTGTCGATAACCATTATAATTTATGCGTCTCGAAACAAACCGATAGAAATCTCTAAAAAATTCGTTATTACCGTATTGGTCCAATTTCGGGGTTAATTCATAAGAAATTTTCCCCCCTTCAGCGGCAAATACGCGAGATATAAATGAAATACTTATATATATATATATATATATATACTTAGCAAAGGCAAGGGAGAATGTCATATGGTCATATTTTGAGTTCCATTTTCCAATCAATGGAATGATATTTAAAACAAGAAAAGGGAGAAAGAAGAAGGGGCGGGGCGGGCATAGACGAGGGAGGAGATGTTGATGGGATGTAGCTATAATAACAATACAACGTTACGTCACGCAGATGTCAATAATTAATCCCGAAGAATGTATGAACCTCGGAGAATTATGAGTAGTGTATGCGTGTGTGTATGTGTGTGTCTGCTTCTACATATTTATGCATATATGTATGTATGTATATACACACATATATATATATATGTATGTATGTATGTATGTATTAACACCAGTGGTCTAGCATATAAAAAAACTGAGATTCAGTAACTAGCATTATATACATAAACATGAATATAAGATATAAAATTCCCTCTTATACATATATATATATAATATATATATATATATATATATATATATATATAATATATATATATATATATTATATATATATATATGTATAAGAGGGAATTTTATATTTTATATTCATGTTTATGTATATAATGCTAGTTACTGAATCTCAGTTTTTTTTATATGCTAGACCACTGGTGTTAAAATTGATGTTATCAAATTAATATCCAATTTTTCACTCTCATTTTAATTTTAATATATATGTATGTATGTATGTATATATATATATATATATATATATATATATATTATATATATATATATATATATATATATATATATATATATAACTTGCTGTTAATAAAATCCGTGTGCGTTGTGTTCCGTTAATTAATAAATGAAAAAATGTATTGTAAATAAATAGTGACAGGGTACAAAACGTACAACATGTAACGTGTGTACAACCGGACGGGAAACGGACACAGCCGGTCGCTAATTCTTCATCAGTTATCAACCAGATGGTCCGAAGCTGAGTAATACCAGTTGGTTGATAACTGGTGAAGAATTAGGGAAATAAGGAGAGTTGGGACAGCTATGTATAGGAGAGTTGAGCAGTGTAGTGTCCCAACTCTCTCTTTATTAATGCGTGGTGAAGAAACATCGTCATATGAAAACAAAGCAAATGTTCTCCAATCAAGTTATAATAAAACACGTTCATACACACACATAATCGATATTTTGTTTCAAAATGAAATACGAGTTCAGACACTAATTATTTGTCTTTTGAATTAGATAATGTCGGGACTGCTCAATTGCATGCTATAAGCAAAAATCTTAGATTAAAAGTAGTTTCCATTTAATAAAACTATCAGAAATACAGAGAAAACCAGTGATTCTGAATTTACATTGTATAAAACTAAGTGAATGACTTGTAAAGGCTGTCTTTTGAATCACATTAACAAATGCACCAGTTCACATTTATACGTCGTTCATTTTATGTGTTTCGTCTCATAATCATAAATGGAAAATCAAAAGGACCACGACGTCGGAAGAGCATCTATGCTGTCGCTCGACCCACAAAACAATAGCATTTAAATCTCTTTCAAACATGCGTCTATATTAAGAGAGATGGAGCACACAAATTAAAGTAGTCCTAGTTAAACTAATAACTGTAATGACTGAAATAATGGCGAGATTATTCACAACTTAAATACTTATAACCATAGTCCAGTTAGGTGGGTGCTGACCTTGGACTAAACAAGAGGAAAAACAGTATGAATAAATTTCATATATATATATGAAAAATATTACATCACTCCTTCCCTTGTCATTCATAAACACAAGAGTATTATTATGGTAGATTATCTCGCTAACCGAATGAGTTATGAAAATATACGAAGCCCAGCAACACCACCAGATCATTCTACACATCTGTGTAATATTTTGCGCAATTCCACCCAGCCGTTTGACCGTGAATCCCAAGACAAGAAAGAATCGCTCATTTCGGTTGTTTTCGTTACGCTAGCGCCTGCCATAGGAACAAGAATAATTTGACCTCTTTGAAAGTCGGATAGATCTGTCATTTTAATGAATTCTAATTACCTTTTTCTGGTGATATCTGAAAAGAAACAGCAATTTTAGCAAAACATAATAAGCAACATTAATAATAAATCAAAAAGCATAAAAATAAGTAAGCTCTTGACAGTTTTACAGATATATCAAAATTATGATGCTATGATGCTAGGTGTTTCCTTCAGTTTTTTCCAACACCTGTATATATATGTATATATATATATATATATAGTAAGGAAAAATGTTTTTTAAAAAATGCAGAATGCTCAAATGAAAGAAAATTTTAATAAAATGAGAAAATGATAAAATATATAAATGTATATTTATTCAACGGTTTTCGTCATTGTATGACTTGTCAAGAATATTTATGTTTTAAGAAGTTTTTTTAAAAATTAGAAAGGGGAAAAAAAGAAAATTGCATTGTTTTTTGTAAAAGAATAATGATAAAAATGTAACAAAAATTTAAAAATAAGTTCTCCGATACATTGTGAGTTCGTTGTGTATCTTGCGTTTTATGGTTGTTTACGAAAAAGTACCTGAGGTTTAAGATCCAAAGAGATTAAGAGCATGTGTTGTGTTTGTGTTGTTAAATTCAGCATGTTTGCAGGACAGGAAGTAGTGTAATTGTGGTCCTGGTTCTTCAGTTCCTGTGTTGTGAGTAAGGGGAGACAACTCTTTTGAGTTCTTCAATAAAACCCAAATTATAAAACTATCATTTTAGCTTCATTTGCATTATCTTTTTTATATAATTGCTTGTTAACTTAACTTTCAGATTTTAACACTTATTTACATTATTTTCTAATAATATAAATCTGCATAGACAATTGCATTTCAAATTGTCATATCATTTATAATAAAAATGATAGTAATAACAACAATAGTAAAAATGATATTTAAAGAATAGAAGTTTTAGCTTGAAGTGATGAATGCATGGTATCTTTATATATTTGTGTTAGTCCATCCATGAAAAGTGAGGTAGAGAAGGAAGTTTGATCAACGAGGAGTTTGCATATTAAGTTGTGTTTGGAATTTTTCAATGAAGAGATTTTCCTTGTTAATTCTCTCCTGTGTGGTGATCCCGTCTTTACATTGGTAGAAGGGGAATATATAGAATTTTGGATTTAAGTCTTAGCACATGAGTCTAAGTGGTCACTCAGTGGAATTTGTCGGTATTCCGGGAGATTTATTTGTTCTTTATGCACCGTTACTCGTTTACGTAAGGGAGACTCGTTTGTCCAACATAATTATGTTGGCAACCAGCGCATGTGAGAACGTAGATAAGGTTCTCGGAGGAACAGGAGAAGTTAGTCTTGATTTTAAACTTCGTACCTTGTTTGAAGGTAAATTCAGAGCCTTCATAGAAAAAGGGCAGGTACCACAGTTTTGAGCGTGCACATTTTTTTTACTGTTGGGGGTGGATGTGGTGTGTGAAGTTTGGCATTTGTCAAGTTTTTTTAAAGATTTGTGTTGCCTTTTGCATTTGAGGATTTTGTGTGTTGTATATAATGTTTTTCATTTTTGGGTCTGTTGACAGTAGACTGAGGTTTTGTATGATTGTGGTGTATGCTTCGATATTTTTGGGGTTGTGGGTGAAATGTATGGAAGTATTTTGAGGTTGTGTGTGGTGTTAGGTTGGGTGTTTTCAGTGTAGTGTTGTCTAGTTCTTTGGCGCGTTTTATTCCATACTCTATAAGGGTGGAGGGATATTGACGTTGTAATAGTGTTTTTTTGAGGTCTTGAAGGCGTATTTCTCGTGTTTTTTGGATCCGAGACAATGGTGCATACCCTTTTAGCTAAATTGAAAGGGATATTTGTCTTGGTGTGTTTTGGGTGGCATGAACTAAAGAGGAGGTATTGTTGTGAGTCTGTAGGTTTGTGGTAGATGTATGTTATGATTTGGTTCTTAGGTGTTTTTATAATTAGGAGATCAAGGAATGGGAGATGATGTTTGCTTAATTCCATAGTGAATTGGATGTTGGGATGTATGTTGTTTAGTATGGTTTTGAATTCCAGGAGTTTTTCATAAGGTTCTTTCCATATGATGAAACAATCATCTAAATACCTTTTCCAGTTTTCCATTAGGTAGGTGTGGAAAACATGTCCAAATTTCTGGCTTGATATTTCATAGAGTGACAGTTCGAAGTACCCATTGTGAGGTTCGCAAGGACTGGTGCAGCCTTGGTACCCATCGCAATGCCACATTTTTGACGGTAGTGGGTGTCGTCGAAGAGAAAAAAATTGTTTGTCAGAATGAACTTAAGAGATTCTGTAATAAAAGACTTGTAATGCGGTCAGGGAATGTCTCTGGGTGTTTTTCTAGCCAGAAGTCAATTGCCTCTATACCATACTCATGTGGAATGTTGGTGTAGAGGTTGATGACATCAAAGGATATCAGGAGTGCCTCCTCGTTAACTGTTTTCGGGAGGTGTTTGAGCATGTCCAGATCATCCCTAATGAAACTTTTGATGTGGGTAAGGAAAGGTTTCAAAAGGATGTCTAGGAAGTTCTCAGGCGGTGTGTTTCACAGGAGGTACCAGCCACGATGGGCCTTAGTTTTAGGTCCTCCGTGCTTTGATGTTGATGTGGATGTCAGTGGAGAGTTTGCAGGCTTCGGTGATGTATTTGTTTTTATGGATTTTAGGAAGGCCATAAAAAAGGCTGGGCTTGCATTTGAAAATGGTGATATAATCCCTTTCTTTTTCTGTGAGTCCCTGACCGTGTTGGCGTATGAGTGTGGTGAGGTTTCTGATTGTTTTTTGCTGTTTGTAGTTGTTAATAACCTCATAGAAAATGTTATTGTTAAGCATGGAGAACACTAGGTGTTTATAAATTCCGTGTCCATAAGGACCACAGCACTCCCTTTGTCCGCTTCTTTGATGGTGAGGTTTTTATCCAGTTGTATGTCACGTAGGTTTTTCCCATTCTTCCTTACTGAAATTGGATTTTACCTTGGTTTTGCTTGGGGTAAAGGGAGACTCTGGATGTGTTTACAGAAATCGTCCAGTGTTTTATTTCTCCCTTTTGGTGGTAGGAAGTTGCTTTTATTTCTGATCAATGATTCGTCCCCTTTGTTGATATCTGTCAAAGCTTCTGTTAGGCGAAGTTTTTCTGCAGAATTCAGAAACGTCATCCTTGACCTCCGGGGGTTGGTGTTGTTTTCTTGGGGTGGGTGTGAATTCAAACCTCTTGCTAGGATGTTGATTTGGGTTGGTGTCAGTGTTTTGCTGGAGAGGTTTATAATTTTTGTTTTCTTATTTTGGGTCTGGTTTAGCGGTGGTGTTTGTATTTTTCCCCTCTGTCTAAAAAATGGTTGTTGAGGTAAGGGGTGTATTCTTTGTTAAAGTTCTGGTTGTATGTGTAGGAGTGTTTTTGGGTGGGGAGGTTGGAGGGGGTAGGTAGTTGTCGTATTTGTGTTGGTATGGGATGCGATGGTGTAAGGATTTGTGAGAAATGCGATGGGTTTGTGGGTGTGTGTCTGGTAGATTGTATGGGGGGATGTAGGGGGGTATGTAGTTGTGGTGATTGGGTTCGTGTGGGATGTGAGGGTTTGGAGATCTGTAGGAGATGTGGTAGGAATGTGGTTGTTGGATGGTGGACTATAGGGGGTTTCGTTGGGTGGCTTATGTATCGGTGTGGGTAGGATGCCTTGTTTGTTATTAGTGTGAGGGAGGGGAGCCTTGAGGGGGGGATATTTTTAGTGTATGGGAGGTTCTTGAAGGTTCTAATCGGTGGGGGAGGGTGTTTAGGGTGATGGAAAACCAGGTTTTGTGGTGGGTCTTGTTTGAGATGTTTCGGGGGGGAAAAGGTTTTTTATATGGTTGGGGGAGGTTGTGTCCTGTTAGGAGGGGGTTTGGAGAGTATGTGTATTTGAGGTGCGGTTTGGAATGGTGTTTATGGGTACAGTGGAAGTCTGTGTTGTGGGTACTTTTATGAATGGGTTTTTGGATTTATGGTTTAATATGAATTGTGTTTCATAGTTGAGGAAGAAATCTTTGTTGTTTTCCCAGCGTTTAAGGGAGGTTCGTTCTTCCTTTTCACATTCATCTTTCCATAGTTTAATAACAAGTTCGAGGGGCTGTTCGTTGGTGTGTGAGGTTAGTTCTAGAAGTATCTCATCGTCTATTTTTGTGTATTTTTGTTCGTGGTTTTGTGCTCTGAGTTTTAGAAGTTCTACTTCGGTTTTCATTTTTTCCAATGTTAGTTTTTCTCTTAGGGAGCGTTGTTTTTCAGGTTCGTCTGGGATGTGTTTGATTTGGAATTTACGGGGTAGTATGATAGGGGAGGAGTTTAACCATTTGTCGTAAATTTCAGCTTTGTTTTGGTTTTTGAGCATGTTCCAGAAGAGAAGTTTTCTGTTGTGTAGTTTCTTAGTCCAAGTAGTGATGATCTGGTTTTTAATACGTTGTGCTGGGGTTGAAGTGTGTTCCTTCTGTGTGTTGAGTGGTGTCTATATATATATATATATAAATTCTATATATATATATCTATAAATTTCCTCTATTTACATTAATATTGAGGTCTCTTTCTTTCTTTTATCTTACCGTTTTTACCAATATATATAATATATATATATTATATATATATATATATATATAATGCATGTATGTATGTATGTACATGAAAGTAATGTAGGTCAGTTACCTTTGCTAGAGTTCCCTTGAAATACTTATTGACGGTTTTCTATGTCGCAATAGACTACTAAGAAATACCAAACATTCCCATTTGATAATTACTAAATTAAGGAGAATTCTACTGTTGAATCATATTTGTTACATTTGAATGTTGCTTTCTTCTTTGAGATACAATTTACAAGACGTCAGATATTCGTTCCATTATAACTTTGGTAAAGTATGAAATTAGCAATGGTTTTATATATACTTATATAGATATCTAGTGTTTTCTAGCTAATAACATGCCTAGAA
The DNA here is from genome assembly GCF_006345805.1 of Octopus sinensis. Lineage (NCBI taxonomy): Eukaryota > Metazoa > Mollusca > Cephalopoda > Octopoda > Octopodidae > Octopus > Octopus sinensis. Next base: position 12,494 of record NW_021836381.1, read on the forward strand.
CTCCATTATACTTGCATGTGTGTGTGTGTGTGTGTGTGTGTGAGTGTGTGTGTGTGTGTGTGTAGGTATACCCAATGCTAAATTCATAAATATATATATATAAGTATAAAGGAGCTTGTGAGAGACAGATATGTGTATAAGAACACGTGTAAGTGAATACTCTCACTGACATGTATATATATACGTATGTATGTATGTAAATATATATATATATATATATACACATATATATATATGCATATTTATATATAGTTATACATATAAACATGTATATACATGTATAGTGCTATATATGTATACATGTGTGTACATATTTATATATACATATATATGAATATATATACATACACACACATATATACATATAGTTATATATATATATATATGTATATATGTATATATATATACTTATATATATATGCGTATATCTATATGTACATATATATATCTATATACACATATATATACATATGTATATATATGCATATATATATATATATATATATACACACACATATATATATATACATACGTAGAAACTGCATGCATACACCCACGTACACGGGCACGTTTATATCCATGTGCGTGTCTTCACACCCACTTAATGATATTTATATAGTGCAGTTATGTACGAGAATATAAGTATAAAATATGTATTTCTATATGTAGTGTGTGTGTGTGTGTGTGTGTCTGTGTGTGTGTGTGTATGTGCAAACAGACGTCTATGCACAATCATTTATACGTATATGTGTACGTATGTGTCTTTAGTGTGAGTGTGTGTGTGCGTGAGCATGTGTGTTTTCAAAGCTCATCTGCTCTGAGAATATATAATGGTGGACAGCAAACATTTTCAGTCAAAGTAGTAAAGCTATAATTCAGTGTAAGACCTAATTTGCACTTATGGATACACACCACACATTCATACACGCACGCTCACACACACACACAAGCACACATACGCCCGCAAACATAAACACACATACGAACACATTTATGCACACATACATCTTAATACTCACAGTGCATGTATAATTGGGTGTGGAAACGGAATTGTTTCTGTTTTCTGTTTCAAATTGGTACTTATAAACCCAATATAAATATGCAAGTGTGTATGCATATGTATATATATATATAATGATGTTTAGAAATATGTGTGTATGTACGTGTGTGTGTATATCTATATATAAGCAAATGCATACATACCATTAGTCATATATCAATGTATCTTTTCATACACGTATATATATATATAATATATATATATATATATATATATATACGTATATATCGTGTATGTATGAAAATGTATATATATATATACATCCACACATATACACGTATGTATACAAACATATACATATGCGTATATATATAGTGAACGTATGAATATATATGTATATATATATATATATATATATATATATATATATATATATATATATATATATATAATACTACTCGAAAAGAGAGGGAGAATGAATATATATTACATACATATATGTAGGGGGGGATAAGTGTATGTATTTGTTTATCTATATACTTACATATGTATGTATGTATGTATGTATCTCTTTCTCACTAAGTTACAACACAATTTCAACGCTTTTTCCAATTTGTTGCAGTAAATAGTAATATCCCTTCCATTTTGGCTCTCCATGGTGGTTTTATATTTTTCGCAGCATTTATTTTATCGGTAAACAAACACATTTTTATGCATATCTAGGTATATATATATGTATGTATGTATGTATAATATATACATGTATGTGTGTGTGTATGCGTGTGTGTGTGCTTGTATGCGTGGTGTTTTGAATTTGTGTTGCAAGATGCCTCTTGTGAAACTATGTGTTGAAACAGATATTGCTGTTGCCACACAGTCACGCCTTATTCCTCGAATGAAGTTCGTCTAATATCATCTGCAAATTGGTCCTCCGAGCCTTCATCTGAACATGATGTTTAATCATCGCCCCAATGCTCAGGGTGGACTATCCTCAAGATCTATTTAGTTGGAGTCTGCAAGGACCAATTAACATCCAGAGGGTGTTTCTGATGGAAGAATGAGTTCAATGACCCGTAGATGATGCCTGTAAAGAGTCCATATCTTACATGAGTAAAGGGGTGATATCAGAATACCCGCTCAGTACACAGCAACTTTTGTTCACTTTGTTATTCCATGTTAGGACCTGACACGAGACTCAAGACCTTTGAAAGAATTAGTTGCCTTCTGAATTCTTAAAGATATTTGAGTATTCAAGGAGCAAGAACGGCCAAGGATGTTGCCCAGTTGGATAAACTTGCCTACTATATCACTTCATTCAAGTAAAATAGCTGGCTTCACTTACTCGTTTCCTGGCTCATGTAGGATAATTACAAGAGTCTTATCAATGCTAATGCTGAATCCAAGTGTCTTGCAAGATGCAGATGTGTGATCCATAACAATTTGCATATCATCGCAATCATCTGCATAAAGGAAATCACTAGTAAGAAACTGAAAATCTTTCCAATTGGCAGTAAATGGACGTAAGTTGAAGAGACGACCAGAAGACCAGTACCTCACAGAAGGCCAGTACCTCACAGAAGGCCAGTACCTCACAGAAGGCCAGTACCTCACAGAAGACCAGTACCTCACATATATCCCAGAATAGCAATTCACAGCAAAATAACTATTACACACTTTCTATTTCTAGTTTTTCTCATCCTTACTTTACACAACCTCATACTATTATCTTTTTTTGTCTTCGGGGCAGGATGTTGTGTCCTTTGAGCTTAATCTTCATGTGCCACACGTGTTAGATAATCTCATGGCAGGTGTTTACCGAAACTGGTAGCAAAATGGGAGAATTCCCAGTCCTGTGAGCCGATGTTTGGTGGTGCTGCTGTTGAGAAATGACTAGATCAAAGGGGGCCATGTGTATAATTTTATGCTCGGAACTCGGTTACATGCAGGTTACAAGATTTCGGACAAGAAGTCAGCCAAGATGTTGGTGCTTGTTGTTGATGGACTGGTCGGCGATTTACAGACATGCTCTATCCCTAAAAGATCTGTCCACTAGAACATCCACCTCACGCGCTACATCATAGAGTAGGTAAGGAACTTGGCATGGTAAGGCTGATCAATTTGCATCAATAGTAAGCTTTTGATATGGAAATATATTTAGGGGGGCATCATGAAGGCAGCCAGTTACAGCTCCATTTTCAGTGGCTGGATTGCTGCAGTGTACAGCAACACCAGCTCGTTGGTCAAAGTAAATAGCCATCTATTGAAATCATTTAATATCGCGCGTTCGATCCGTCAAGGATACCCACTTTCGTTCCTTGTGTACGTGCTGGATTTTGAGCTATTGCTACTGAAGTTGGACGTTTTGAGAAGCATTCTGCTGAAACTAGGATGTGGATTATGCAGACGACGTCACGGCGATAGTTTTGGACATCTCAAAAATCGAAATGATTGGAAATATTCTAAGCGAGTATGAAGCGATGACAGGAGAGAAAATTACCCTAGAGAGATCGGTGAAAGGCAGATCCGTATCGCCCTGCAGCGTTGTAGAGCGATGGACGGAAGGACCGGTTAAATTGTTCTGGATCTGGTTTAGTCCGGACATCCAGGTGGACAAGAAACAGGGAAGTGGTGACGAGCCGGGTGGCCAGTGTCACCCAGATATGGGATGAGAGGAAGCTGTCCTCGAAAGGTCGGACGGAAGTAATAAATTTGTACATTGCATTCGTCATTTTCTACTGCCCGGCTGCTGTTCCATATGCTGCTTCGTTGCTGATGAGGTGAGCACTTACTCTTCTGCTTTGTATAGAAGGAGACCGGTTCTATTAGTCAGACAGTCAATTTGCTGTCACTAGCTGCTGCGTGGCGTACTGCGAAGACCATGCCTAAAATGCACAGATCTCTCTCTCTCTCTCTCTCTCTCTCTCTCTCTCTCTCTCTCTCTCTCTCTCTCTCTCTCTCTCTCTCTCTCTCTCTCTCATTTCATTTATTCGCTCTCTTCATTTTCCACTTCTATAGATATTCTATCCCTACAGGCCACGTCCCCTCCTCGTCTAAACAACACGACCAGATATAAAGGGCGAATTCCATCAATGTGTACTTATTTTGGTATGCATCAACTGGGGAAGATTTTGCATAAGAAATGAAATTCCATTTTTATTTATTCTGCAATTATCTGGAAAGTACGTATTGAATACATTCAAAATATCATTACTTAGTCTGAACTCGTTTACACACACACGCATCTCTCTCTCTCTCTCTCTCTCTCTATATATATCTATATATATATAATATATATATTATATATAATTTATATATATATATCACACGAAACCACACTACACCATACAACATTACACATCACATCACAACACACCACCCACACACGCACCTTCCTGTTGGGGGACATGTTTACTTTGTTATCTCCCCTACTTCTTCACTCTCTTGTGTGACCCTTCTGTCCGGCAGTCAGTCACCATGATAGATCGTTAGCCACTACACACAATTTTTCTCTCCTTGTTTTTTCTGTGTCCTTTTCTGTAGAAGAGCGTAGGCTCGAAACGTAAAAGACTTTTTCTATTCCTGAGCGTTATACTACTACATCTGTTCGTTTTGTACACCACCTGTTTTCGTCTTTTTGTTTTTTTTCGTAAACTCTCCCTATATATATACACACACACACACACACACAAACATACATACATATTTACATACATAAATATATTAATGTGTCCAACTGATTCAAAAATTATATTTATTTATGCAGCTGAGGATATCCCTGCGTTTAAAATGATGTAATGATTGCATTATTCAATTGAATGAAGCCGCTTCAAACGGTCGTACTGCATCACGTCTTGATATCCTTTCAAGAATTGTAACACCGAAGTAGAATAATAAATGAAATGAGAAAATCTTCTCACAATACAGGAATGAAAGTTGTAAAACATTCTTATATTTCAGGCCCAAATTTTCTCATGTTCTTGTTTGAGTTGTGTATTCTTTGCTACAGCCGCATGTGGAGCGAGATTGGGGAGTCACCAACCTTTCTAGAACGAATTTAAGATAAGAGACTGGAAACAGCAATTCAGTAGAATACATTCAAATCAATCAAATAAATGTGTGTCGAGGAAAATTCTGCCATTTGGATAGTAGGTATTCAAATGGCAGTCTCTACGTAGACACAAATTTCTTTGAACGTTCTCGTCTGAAGATAGCTCTTTACACGCGAAATAAGTAAGGATTTTTCAACATTCATCTCTTCAAAGTTTGGAGCCTTCTCCATTTCATATATTGCTACTACACACACACACACCGACACACACCACACACACACACACACACACACACACACACACAACACACACAACACATATATATATATATATATAATATGTGTGTGTTGGTGTGTGTGTGTGTGTGTGGTGTGTGTTGTGTTTGTGTGTAGCATATATAAGGAGAAGGCTCCAAACTTTGAAGAGATGATGTTGAAAAATCCTTATTTTTCGCGTATATATATATATCATAAATATGCTAGGAACGTAAAACTTCAAGTTGCGATTCGACTTTGAATTAATTTTAAAATTTGTTCTTTGCATTTTTTCTTTTGTTGAATTTTGGTGTTTTTCTCGTATTTTTCTCTTGTTTAATTACAATTCACGCAAGTGTGAAACCATATTCTTCTTCTTCTGCCCACCCTCTCTCTTTTGCTATGTGCCGGTATCTGTATGTCTGTGCGCATCCGCATGTGTGTATGTGTGTAATTATTGTTGAACGCAGACGCATTAGAGACCGCGCCAAAGATTCATGATGAATCGATAGATCAAGAATACAATATCAATGTGACCTGTTGTGTCACTTAGAACAATAGATCAGGCATAATTTGTTGTAGTCGACTAAGTATAGCATGGAATACACACATACACAAAGAGAAACAACCAGATACACACATGCAAACACATGTATATATGTATATATATATATATATTTATATTTATATATATATATATATATGTATGTATGTATGTATATATACGGAGAGGAGGAGAACGAGAGAGAAACGCAAAGATTTCATACAATTTATACAATTTATTTGTTTTAATATTTCCTTTAAAAAATGTGTACAGAAAATGTAAGACTGTGTGCAAATTTAGAAAAATAAATATATACATATTTGAAAATATCTGCTATATTTTCTCTTATATTTATAATAAAAACGAAAAACAAGATGTATTGGGAACAAAACTGTTTAAACGTAAAAATGAAGTAAATATATTGCTGAAAGATAACAAAAAATAATAAATTTATGCAACAGAATTGTAAAAACCTGACAGGATTCATAAAATTATATTTCAAAAAACATATTTTGATATACAGTAACTTTGGAGTAGAATACAGCAAACGATCTTCCATATAGGGTTGTAAACACACATACACACACACACATATATATGAGTGGCTGTGTGGTAAGTAGCTTGCTAACCAACCACATGGTTCCGGGTTCAGTCCCACTGCGTGGCATCTTGGGCAAGTGTCTTCTGCTATAGCTCCTGGCCGACCAATGCCTTGTGAGTGGCTTTGGTAGACGGAAACTGAAAGAAGCCTCGTATATATGTATATATATATATATATATATATATATATATATATATATATATATATATATGAGTGTGTGTAGTATGTGTGTGCGTTTGTCCCCCTAGCATTGCTTGACCACCGATGCTGCTGGTTCACGTCCCCGTCACTTAGCTGTTCGGCAAAAAGAGACCGATAGAATAAGTACTGGGCTTACAAAAGAATAAGTCCCGGGGTCGAGTTGCTCGACTAAAGGCGGTGCTCCAGCATGGCCGCAGTTAAATGACTGAAACAAGAGTAAAGAGAGAGAGAGTATATATATGTATATATATATATATATATATTGATTGATTGATTTATTGATTGAGTAATTGATTTCAATGTGAAGACGGACGAAATGCTGCCAAGCACAAAAAATTATGTTGACAAAGGAAATGAATTTTTATAATTCTAATCCAGAAACGCATCCATAATTAATCAAAGACTGTTTGATTTCATCATTTTTCTTCTTTTTACCTATGTGAGTTACAAATATTGTTTTCTTTGGAGAGGTATTTTGTAGGAAAAAGGAATAGCAGTCTTTTGGCTGCTATTTCTAAATTTTTCGGTATGTGGTGAAGCAACTTCTTGCTTAACCTTTAATTATTGTTATAATTATATAAAAACTTTTTGTATAAGTTTTTACCGAATATGTTTTTTTTCCATACCGAAAACTACTTGGTAAATTTGTTAATTTATTAAGTTAATAATTCTTTACCCTATATCTGTAATGATTACATGCGCTGTTTACCTTGATATGAGATCACCATGTTGCGCACATATGGTTGTGATGCATGTGCCTGGTGTACCGTTATCACACGGGTAGTCATGATGGGTATATATTTTACCCCAGTGTCACTTTCATGACATGTACTGCTCTCTCACTCAATAATATAAGCAAGAGAATAATAATGATAATATATGCAAGAGAAATATGACAGCCACGCCTTAGCCCCTTTGTGGAGATAGAATTATCAAGCATGGTTGGCATACAAACATACAAACCGAATGGAAATGTTGGTAATCTTTGACAACTGAGGATAAATAACACTGACAGTAATCTTTAACGACAATAACCGAGCAATTGAATAAATACTGTTTATATAAAGGAAGCCGTGATGTTGCTGCCAGGTAAAACGATATTCCGAGAAATAGAAAGTTTAAAACAAATATTAAATGAGGCTATATTTATATGTTTGATATCACTTACTCAGATACTGAGATAGCGTTTTATATTTTATACATACCTATATGCATATATATATATACGTGTGTCCGTCTGTCTGTCTATCTATCTATCTATTTATCTATCTATCTTTGTGTGTTTGTGTGTGTGTGTTGTGTGTGTGCATGAACTAGCACAAATTGAACGAGGGGAATAAGGAATTGGCAGTTGAACAACGTGAGAGTTTACAACAAGTATCCAAAATATAATCACACCAAAATAAGATTAAATTTATGCACAGTGCGTCGAAAAATAAACTAGAAAAAGGAGAAGAGAAAAGATATAAAGTGAGGTTTCGGGTGAACTCTTTACCAAAGTAGAGTATGAAGCAAGGTAAAAGAAAATCAGAAAAAGGAACGATACCTCTTTAAAGCACCTGCGTTTACTTCTTCCATGGGCCAGGGAACACGAGCGACCCAGTGCGTCCCTCTTTTGAAGGTGCGGTGAATAAACTGTCGTCTAAATTACACAAAAATGAAAATAGCACTGACATCTCATTTTAAAAGATATATTTATCAAATTGCATAAGGATATGTTGAAATACTAAAGAATAAATTTATTGAATAAAATCGCCGTTGGCTTCAATCACGGCCTCCAGACGACTTCGGAATCTCTCTGCAATTCTTCTGGGCGGTCTCCTTGTGTAAGTTGGTGAATGCTACCGTAATCCTTATCTTCAAATCATCTTTGGTATCACAAGGAATTTTGTTGATCTCTCGTTCAACTGAAACCCACACATAATAGTGAAGGGGGTTGTAAGTCTGGGGTAGTTAAGTGGCCTAATGTTGGCGGAGATGTGGTCGCAGAAGTTGTCTGACAGCCATGAATGGGTTCTCCTGCTTATGTGGCATGGTGTAGAGTCCTGTTGTCAGATGTAGGGTCTTCCAATATCGCCCGCTTCACCAAGGACAGCACAACCTTCTCCAGGTACTTGGTGTGTTGATTCTGAGGCCTTGTGGGAAGATGAATGGAGGCATAGCATCGCCATCCCTAGTGATCGCTCCAAAGACCATGATGTTGACTGGATGTTTGATTTTTATCACTCTCAGTACATGTCTTCAGATTGCACTGTCCTCAAATTTACACCCAAATAGTCTGAAATGTTCACATTGGAGGTTCCGGAGCAAATTCCACGCAGTATAGTATGTCGTTTCCACAATTTGTGTCATGGTGCTAAATTTCTCACAGACAGTACCCGACTGATCCTACTATATTGTGTAGTTGACAAAATATAAAAAAAAAACCACGTGCGTGATATTAAAAATATAAAATGGTGCCAGTTTACCCTCACACCCTGTATATTGTTATCGGTTTTTACATTTTACACGCTTTTGTTAATGTAAGCGCACATTGCTTTGTTTTTTAATCCTTTGTGGTAAATAAAGACATTAATATTATCATCAATATTACCCTCTATATATACATATTTCTGTACTACCCACAAGGGGCTGAATACAGAGAGGACAAACAAGGACAGACAAATGGATTAAGTCGATTACATCGACCCCAGTGCGTAACTGGTACTTAATTTATCGACCCCGAAAGGATGAAAGGCAAAGTCGACCTCGGCGGAATTTGAATTCAGAACGTAACGGCAGACGAAATACGGCTACGCATTTCGCCCGGCGTGCTCACGTTTCTGCCAGCTTGCCGTCTTAATATATACCCTCTATACATACAATCTTCAGAACAGAGAAGTTAGATCACAACATCATATCTCTGAAGATTTCTTAAAGAATGAGCCCAAAGACCAAAATATCGAAATACAAGGTAAACGTACAATTAACTTATATTATCTCGTACTGTTTTGTCTTAAAACAAAAATCTACAAACATTTATTAGTGCTGTAGTTTCTCTTGTTCTTGTTTGAGTTGTATATTCTTTGCTGCAGCCGCATGTGGAGCGAGATGGGGAGTTACCAACCTTTGTAGAACGAATTTAAGATAAGAGATTGGAAACAGCAATTGAAGGTGAGATGGTTGAAGAATCATTGCATATGCTGAGCATTGATTAAATCCTCATTAAGTATAGTACGGGCACCAAATGCAAATAAAGAATGAAAGGCCATAAAGCTTGGATGTTAGGTTTCAAGTTATCAATTTCCATTACGTAAACGTTCTACTGGATATTGAATTAGTAAATATGAATATTTATCATGTGTATTTTTGAATGTTGTACTTTACTTTGCAGAAGCGAATTCAACCTGAGATGCTTTCAGCCTCATCATATACTCTGGTTCAAGTGGATCGAACATGTCGCATGTTAGGTCGGAGAATACCTTTTTGAAGAATCTTGGTAACGACCTAAACGTTAGGACAAATACGATAACAATACAGAAGTACGTACGAATATATATATGTATATATATATATATGTATGAATGTATGTATAGATGTAAGTATGTACATATATGTATGTATATATGCATATATATATATATATATATATATATATACTTTATTTAAAAGCAGCAGAAATTCAACAAAACCTGTTTCTCTGAGTTTCACGTTCTCGTTCGCCGGACAGTTTTTGTTAACAAAACTCAGAGTAACAGGTTTTGCTGAATTTCTGCTGCTTTTAAATAAAGCATATTACTCTAATCCTGGTATTTGAGTACTCTTTTTTCCACCTTGTTTCACATTTATGTGTTTACTTACTCCGTATATATATATATATATATATATATATATATATATATATATATCTATATATATATATATATATATATATATATATATATATATATATCAATAATATTAATACGGTAGCTTTTTGTTTTTGTACGTACCTGTGGTGTGTGTCACACTACATTGAAGTGGCAAAGCGAGAGAGAGGAGGGCAGAGAGGAAGTAAAAGAGAAAGAGAGAGTGGAAAAGACAGTGAGTGGTGACGGCGTTCATCGCGAGAGAAGTAGATATATAGATACATATACACATTGTTAAATCAAAAGCGGGAGAGAAGACGGACACAAAGGAAGTGAATGAGAAAGAGAGAATGAGAGAATGAGAGAGACAGTAAATACTTAAATCAGTCGATAGTTACACACAGCAAAAAAGCGGCGAGCTGGCAGAAACGTTAGCACGCCGGGCGAAATGCGTAGCCGTATTTAGTCTGCCGTTACGTTCGGAGTTCAAATTCCGCCGGGTTCGACTTTGCCTTTCATCCTTTCGGGGATCGATAAATTAAGTACCAGTCACGCACTGAGGTCGCTGTAATCGACTTAATCCCTTCGTCTGTCCTTGTTTGTCCCCTCTATGTTTAGCCCCTTGTGGGCAATAAAGAAATAACTTATACACAGCTGATATTGGATGTCAATTTCACTTTTGAAGCCAAGAGATGTGAAAACGTCGTTGTGGACTATCTGACACTTACTGTCTCTCTGTCTGCTTATCTCTATCTGAGTATGTGTTTCTGTCCGTGTGTGCATATATGCGTATGCTTGTATGTATATGATTTTGCGCTGGATCTCTCTCGGCATACCAGCAAATCCACTACCTCCAAGCCCATCATATATGTATGTATATATGTATTATGTATGTAGGTATGCGTGTCTGTGTTTGTCCCACCGCCACTACCATTACTTCACACCGATGTTGGTGCTTTTGTGTCTCTGTAATGTAGCTGTTCAGCAGAAGAGACTAATAGAGTAAGCACCAGACTCACAGGGAATAAGTCCAGGGGTCAATTTCTTCGACTAAAGGGTGGTGCTCTAGCATGGCCACCGTCAAATGACTGAAACAAGTAAAGGAATAAAAGAATACCAGAAAAACGTTCCGTACCACTAAACCAAGAAGGTTCTTTGGAATATGTATGATGTATTCTAAGGTTAAATAGTAATTCCATTTATGTTTGTGTAACTGAGATATTTTGGTTGGATTATATATGGAATTCTTGAGACTCTTTTCTCAGAACCACTACCAAGGGTTCAACCATCGGTTCAAATCTTGCACCGGTACCTTGCAAGTGAGATGCTGTACAAACAGTTGTGATGCATTGTAGGCGCTGACGCGTCTCTTCAGGTACCTTTTCAAAAAGTACCTCGTTTTTAATTGCCATTTCGTTTATTTCTATAAAAAATTAATTAATGGTTATCGTTGCGTATTAAGTGTCTCCGTAAGGAACGAAGATATGATCTGAGATATTTTATCTTTTGCCGAACCACTAAGTTACG
>NW_021836382.1:0-2500 GCF_006345805.1 Octopus sinensis
CATGTCTGAGAGGGCCATTATGAACAGTAGCGGTCCCAAAACAGTGCCCTGCGGAACACCGCTCACTATTTGCGTGTTAATGGAAGTGGCCCCATTGGCTACTACCACCTGACTTCTATCCTTCAGAAAGTCATGAAGCCATTCTCCAATTTCCAACTATGCCAAGATCACGCAGTTTGTGACATATCATTCCATGATCGACTTTATCAAAGGCCTTTGCAAAGTCGAGATATATCACTTCCACATTTGAGTGGTTGAGCAGACGTTTCAGCACCCAGTCATAGTGTTGTAGGAGCTGAGTTAAGCAGCTTCTTCCTGGTCGGAAACCATGTTGGGTGTCTGACAGCAAGTCATTTTCTTCACGGAAGGTGATTAGTTTCCTTCTGACTATTCGTTCCATGACCTTGCTGATGTGTAAGGTCAGAGAGATAGGTCTGTAGTTCTTGGCCTCCGCTCTGCTACCTCCTTTATGAATATGGCATATTTTACCTTCCTTCAGTTTTCTTGGAAGTTTGCCAGTTGCAAGGAAGCTCTGAAAGAGGAACTGCAGTGGTCTTGCTAGGACTCTCTTACATACTTTTAGAAGGATTGCCGGGAATCCATCGGGGCCAGTAGCTGAGTTTGTTTTCATTTCATCAATAGCCTTTATTACATCGTCTTCCTTTACATTGATGTAATCAATCATCGCTGCCTCTGATTTTATATCTGCAGTGATAAAGAAGTCAGTTGGATTGCTGATTTGGAAATGCCCAAGGGGTGGAGTGAAAACACTCTTGAATTGCTCATTTAGTATTTCACTTACCCTCATTGGATTTCCTGTGAGTGTGCCATCCTTTTCAAGGAGTGGTCCTATCCTACAGTGCACCGTAGCTGTTTCTTTGGCATACATGTAGAAAGCTCTGGGGTTAGATTTTATGTTGTCTATAGCCCAGGCTTCTTTGTCTGCTCTTTCCTTTTCATGGGAGAGTTGCGGACATTTTTCAATTTCCAACAGCTTTATTTTCAGACGGGAATTTCACTGCTTTCAATTTGTTTGTTTAGGCGATTTGAAACTTTTGTACGCCGTCTCATTAGAATTTTCCTCTCTCTGGGGATTTCGTTCTTGTGTACAGTGGCCTTTGTCTCTGGAACACATTTGTAGCATATGGCTTGCATTACAGACATGAATTGTTGAAGTTTCATGTCGATGTCTGGCGAGGAGAGACATTCAGGCCAGTTTTGTTTGAGGATCTCTTTCTCAATTTGTTTCCAGTTTGCCTTATGGAAGTTCAAGCTGGAAAGATTCTAAGAGTTTCTTGTAGGCTGCATGTCCATGCTTTCCTTTGGCCCGTACATGGTCAGCTCTACCATGTTGTGATCCGAGCGTAGTGACGGTGCCACCTCACATTATGGATGAGATCCATATATTTGTGAAGCAGAGATCCAGTATGTTACCTGCCTGGTTGGTTGGAGTATTACTTGCTCCATGTACGGGTGTTGATGAGGTTCAGGAGGGACCTCGCCTGTCCTCGTTCACATCGTGTCATTCCTGGGAGAGAAAGGCCCTCGGGCCATCTGACATGGGTAGATTGAAGTCTCCCATAAGAAGTACACTTATGTGTTGTTCTAATGTGACTAGAACTTCTATTTTTATTAGGCAGTCTTCAAACTTGCCTACATGGCTTGGGGCATCTGGAGGGCGATATGTAGCACACACAACTACACCAAGTTGCCTTATATGTACAATTAGTGTGTCACACACCGAGTTTGAGTATGACAAAAGAACCTGGGGTGTGAGGTCCTCACGGATGTACATAGCAACTCCTCCATGACTCCTTTCTTTTCTGTCGGTCCGTAGTACAACATACTGTGGTATGTGTAATTCCGCATCTGCTATGTCCGGTTTCATGTGCGTTTCCGTAAGTGCTATGCATAAGGCTTGATTGCATGCAACAAAGTCTCTCTAGAACGGGATTTTTGTCCTATTACTGAGTGTTAGCAGTCCTCTGATGTTCAGTAGGAGCATCGAGGTGAGGTGTATGCTGTTGCCGGCAGTGTCCACCTTGGGTCTATTTGCTGTGGCGGTCTTGTGTATTGTGGATAGTCCCATCTGCGAGTTTGAGTTTGATGGAGCTAGGTTAGCTGCGGTACAATATTTTGTGCCATGCACAAAAAAGATTCTTGTTCAGCAGCTGCCCTTTCAATAACATTTTGGCGGTTTGTAGCATGCACCACATCTGCGTACCTCCGTTTTGGGGCAGGTGGTGCGTGGTCCATTCCTTTTCCTTTTGGTAGTTGGTTTCTGACCTGTTTCCAGTTTATGTGGCAGGGTCTTTGATGTGCAAAACGGCAGTCTGCACCTTCCTCTCCATGCCAGCAGTCACCTTTCATGTAGAATTTACATATTCTTGTGCGCTGTCTGTTTCTATCCCTTTTGGTACATGGATAGTCAGGTTTGCTTCTATCCTTGGCTGTTTCATCTTTTGGTTTTGTTTGAGTTTTAGTTTTTCCATCTTTAGCT
>NW_021836382.1:7500-15000 GCF_006345805.1 Octopus sinensis
AAACAATCGTCATGATTGCCCACTAACACCTCTTTATTTCCACGTGATCATTTCTGTTGAAGAGTGTAAGCTCGAAACGTAAAAGACTTTCTCACCTTCCCGAGCGTCAAACTAATACACCTGCGTGTTGTTTATACACCTGTCTTCGTCTTCTGTTTTTCTATCTATCTATCTATCTATCTATCTATCTATCTATCATTATCTATCTATCTATCTATCTATATTATCTATCTATCTATCTATTATATCTATCTATTCTATCTATATATATATATATATATTATATATATCAATATTTAATAGAGACAAAACACTATTATGCCAAATCAAACATATATATATATATATATATATATAATATATATATATATATACATGTATGTCAAGATTTCTTGCCAATAGGGAAGAGCCGGTTTCTTACCCAGATCCAAGGCTTCTTCATTGGAATTTCGACATCAACAACAGGGTATGTATGTATGTATGTATGTATGTATGTATGTATATGTGCACATTTGTATGCTTTGCTTTATGTACGTATTCGCGTGCATATACTTGGATATCTAGAATTGCTCATATGTATTTAAATGATAAACTTCTGGAAAGTCTTACAGATTTGTACAGTTCCAGTGATGGATTGAATCTGTAGTCTTCGAATTAGCTCTTCCGCTTCTGGTTTTGAGAAGCCTAATTTTTCAAGATTGGTATTTAAGCAGTGTGTTACATATCACAGGGCCCCAATAATTACAGGTGTAAACCTAAAACTTGTTGTCTGGATAGAGTAATTGCAGATTTCTCAATAGTCCAGCGTCGGTATTCTCTTTTTCACTGATCTTCAGCTTTATGTTAACACCCGTTGGTACACAGTTTCTCTTCTCTACCCCAAATCATTATATCAGGACTGTGGTGCTTTCATTTTCTGGAGGTCTTCACTGGAACATTCCACTAGTATTCAATTTTCATTATAAATGGCCATGGCTTCTACAATATTATGGGTTCTTATTTCTTTGTCCTCAGGCCTCAGGATTATCCTTCTGACGGATTTCATTATACAGTCTCCTAGCTACAGCATCATGTCTCATTGGCAGATAAAACCGTGATGACATTTTAGACCACTGCTTATGATGTGGGTCATATCTTCAGTGTTGACTCCACAATGTCTGCATCGGTTGTCATATTTTACTGCTTTTCCTGCATCTCTATCCCTTTTGCGTATCAGGTACTTGGTAGACATTTCCTGATCCTGGATTGCAAACGCATACCTTTCAAAGTGAGAGGTTGTAATCCAGCTGTTGGTCCATGTATGATGTATGTTTGTATGTAAGTATGTATGATGTACTGTTATATTTCAGGTTTTTTCAAAATATTCGGCGAAAAGAAGGACCATTCCAAAATATAACAATACCTGTTTCAACACACGGTATCACATCCGGAATTTTACAACACAAATTCATAAACGTATATATATATATATATATATATATATACATATATATATATGCATATATGCATGTGTGTGTGTATTGTTTTATACTTTTATTCTAGCTGTTTCACTCAATTGACTGCGGCCATGCTAGACCACCACCTGAAATGGTTGATTTTGGGGTCGAAGAAATTGACCTCAGCATTTATTCTTTGTAAGCCTAGTACATATTCTATCAGTCCCTTATTCCTAACTGCTAAGTTACGGAGACATAAACACCTAACATCGGTTTTCTAATTATGCTGGTGGTGGTGTAAATACACATAAATACATACATATATATTATATATATGTACATACACCACAGATATATATATATATATATATATATTATATATATATTATATAGATATATATATATATATATAATGTACAACTGGCTGCTTTCAGTTTCCGCCTACCAAATCTATTCACAAGATTTTGGTCAGCCCGGGGCTTTATTAGAAGACACTTGCTCAAAGGACTGAACCCACTCAGAACCATATGGTTGGGAAGCAAGCTTCTAACAACACAGCTAATTCTGCGTAAACAGACACACACCCAGTGACTGTTCGTTATTTCACGTTTATGGCAGCGTTTTGTCAAATAGCGGCTGATAAATGTACCAGACTTTAAAAAGCTAAGTACTGGTTTGATTTGTTCGGCTAAAATACTCAAAGACGATGGCCCAGTATGGCACAGTCCAGTGACTGCAAGTAAAAAAAAATAGAGCATTAACTAAACTATTGTTCTGTAGACAGATGGTAATTCTGAGCAGATGACCTCAATGATGAACTTCGTTGTTAATATGCCGAATTTCCATTCCTACACGTGTACAAAGTTGCCCGTCCAGTTAGTCATTGGTTCTTAATTGCTTTGGTTAAGCGCTGCTGAAAGTCTTAATAAAACTGAAACGTGTTTTGGCAAACAATTGGAATATTAATAATTGAGCTCATGCTTTTCGTCCTTCATTACAAAAGTTTTATCATTTGATTTTAATGCTCACAAAATAAAATATGTTAATATCAATTCATTAGGTAATTAGCATGTATCATCAGAAAACTTTTTGAGTATCTCATACATTATATGTTTGTAGTTTCCATTATTAAAGTAGCGAGATATCTCGTCCGTGTGTCTGCTCTTGTAGTCTCCGGGTCGACTAATGCTCGTTTCTGGAATTTAGTAGGCGCAAAAGTTGACGAAGTCTAGTGTGTATGTGTGTGTGTGTGTGTGTGTGTGTACATTACTCTTTTATTTCTTTCAGTCATTTGACTGTAGCCATGCTGGAGCACGGCTTTTAGTCGAAGAAAGCGACCCCAGGACTTATTTTTTGTAAGCCTAGTACTTATTCTATCGGTCTCTTTTGCCGAATCGCTAAGTTACGGGGACGTAAAAACAAAAGCGATGCTGGGGGACAAACGCAGACACGCAAACATATACACACACAAACATACATATTTATATGCATATTTACGACGGGCTTCTTTCAGTTTCCGTCTACCAAATCCACTCACAAGGCCTTGGTCGGCCCGAGGTTATAGTAGAAGACATTTGCCCAAGGTGCCACGTAGTGGGACTGAACCCAGAACCATGCGGTTGGTGAGCAAGCTACTTTATTTTATTCTATATCATTTGCCATAAAGGCAGCACATTGATATGTAGCTTTGAGGGCTGGACAAGACATTAATGAGGCGAATGATAATAGTACAAGATAATAAAAACGGGAGAAGACAGAAAGCGCCCGACCCTCTGCTTCTCAAAAATTCATAGATACACCATATATATATATATATATATGTATGTGTATGTGTGTGTGTGTGTGTGTGTGTGTGTGTTGTGTGTGTGTGTGTGTGTGTGTGTGTGTGTAAAAAGAAGCTTGTGGAATAATTCGGCATGACCAGTAGCATATATCTGAAGAACATAGACACATACAGGTATATCAAATACCATACAATATAAATGCTTGATTTACTAAAAGCATCTCCGCTTCCAGAGGATGTGTCATTATTACCAGATGGTAACTGAGATCAACTGCACATGAGAAGTGGATGATAATCCTAAGAATGAAGAAATCTCAGGTTAAATTTGTCATAAAATTCGTCTAGACATCTAGACAAACTTTCAATTTCACTTGAGGCTTTACTCAACCACTGAACAAAACATTTTCTCTCTGGTACTTATACAGAGTGAAAAGGAAATATTTCATTAAAAAGAAATGAATGCACAGGTGGAGAACCACAGATGTTGTCATTCGAAATTCTTATCGAGAAATCTGAGAATTGAATGTGACCTTCAAGCTTATTTATTAGATTTTTGCTGTTGATAAAATATAGAATCCTTTTTCTTGGAATTTTAATAAGAGTAGCTCAAGCTCATTTCCTAAGCACTCTTTTCTGTTTAAATAAGCTTTCCACATTTTTTTCTAATTCTTATGTATATGTATATGTTTGTGTTTACTTGTATGTATGTGTTTGTTTTTGTGGATATTTTTATATTTACATGTGTAAAATGGTGTTCTGTCAAAAATTTTGACTGTGATTCCAAAGAATACAAATTCCTAAAATTAAAGACTAAAATAAGTACTGGATTGATATGGCTGACCTCTTGAAGCTAGTGTCCCAACGTGACTGCCGTCAAATGAGGGAAACCAGAAAAAAGTATAATTAGATGCTGCTCTGGTGGCCCAGTAGGCCTGGGTGTTGAGAAGTAGTAATACAACACATAGGTGGTGGTTTCAAATCACTTTCAGAAATTACAAGAGATCTAGTTAAACTTTTTATAGGCGCAAGAGTGGCTGTGTGGTAAGTAGCTTGCTTACCAACCACATGATTCTGGGTTCAGTCCCACTGCGTGGCACCTTGGACAAGTGTCTTCTACTATAGCCTCGGGCCGACCAAAGCCTTGTGAGTGGATTTGGTAGACGGAAACTGTAAGAAGCCCGTCATATATGTGCATATATGTGTGTGTGTGTGTGTGTGTGTGTGTGTGTGTGTGTTTGTGTATCTGTGTTTGTCCCCCTAACATCGCTTGACAACTGATGCTGCTGTGTTTACGTCTCCCTACAACTTAGCAGTTCGGCAAAAAAGCACGATAGAATAAGTACTAGGCTTACGAAGAATAAGTTCTGTGGTCGATTTGCTCGACTAAAGGTGGTGCTCCAGTATGGCCGCAGTCAAATGACTGAAACAAGTAAAAGAGTAAAAGAGTAAGATATTTCATATATGTATTTGGTTTGCGAAATTCTTGACGGGAACTCGTGTGTTAAAGCTAATTTAGGTGTAAGTCTGGATGACCTTGATGACTATAAATAAACACACGCACTGATTTACATTTCTTTTGTTATTATCAAAAGTTAATGTAAGGAGGTGAGCTGGCAGAATCGTTAGCACGCCGGGTGAAAGGCTTAGCAGTATTTCGTCTGCTGCTACGTTCAAATTCCGCCGACGTCGACTTTACCTTTCATCCTTTCGGGGTCGATAAATTAAGTACCAGTTGAGTACTGGGGTCGATGTAATAGATTTACCCCTTTCTCCAAAATTTCAGGCTTTGTGCCGATAGTAGAAAGGGTTATTATCAGTTAACGTTTTAACAATTAACAAGTTTTTCGTTCGGTCATCAAATCATTCCGAGAGGTTTTTCCAAGTCCTTCCATCACCAATCATAAACTTATCTATGACATGTGCAGACCTGAAGTAGAGGTGGTATGCCATTGACCAGGTCATTAATGGCGACGAAAATAGCTATTTGACAGAAATATTAATCAAACAGTCGTAACTTAAATAGTTGAGAGTTTAACTGTGTAGTAATTATAACAGAAGCGAAATATAACCAGTGTGGTTCTTTCTTATTTGTATAATGGCCCTCCCAAGATACAGCAAAATAACTGGGCACCTTCGTTAGAATTACATATCTTCTATATGATAGCAATCAACTACTAATAAGAGATTAGGCCAGGGAGTAATCTGATAGATTCTATTATGAAAGATATGCGATTTTCAACAAGTCAAATTTGCTATGGCTGAGGGAAGTGTTGTCAGCCACATGGTTGAAGCATCTTCAGCTGGTGCTTTTGCAGTGGAACTGTGGTGCTTAGTAGATAAAACATTAAACGTTTCAAGCACTATTTGCCATAAGAGAGTTCATAGAAAGCCTGTGATAAGTTCAGTTTCTTGAGGAGTGACGATTGTGTTTCAGGCATGCGGCTTCCACCTGTGGGTAAGGAAAAAAAGGCTAAGTCTGATTGGCTGAATCGTTAAGGTGTCGAACAAACAGCTTTGTAGTATTTGTTCCGGCTCAGAATTTTTAGGTTCAAATTCCACAGGAGGTAGCTTTTACCATTCATTCCTCTGGGATCGATACAATAGAGTACCAGCCGTGTACTCTGGTTTATCATATTGCCTAACATCATCCCACATATTTCAGGACCTGTGCCTATGTTACAAACAATTATAACAATTTACCCGGCAGCTAAACAAATACATACTTCAGTAATGGTACTCCGAAATAAATAGGTACTGGTGCGTATTGGAATTATTATTGTTGTTTTTGTAGTTGCTGTTATTGCTTAATTCTTAGTCAACCTCGATTGAGAAGACCTTTGACCAAACACAATCCATATATGATCCTTTTGTATTTTTTCTACGTCCAGAGAATCCAGGTTCTCTCTACCCGACATGATCCTTCCCTTTTCCATTTTGTGTTTGAACCTGTGGTTCCCAACCATTTGTTCCTTACTTGTGGACCTCTTTGATCCCTATTTTACTCAGCTGGATCTTCATAATGATTCGATGTTCTAAGAATCCTATTATATTTTTATTAAATATAAGGAATTGTATACAAAAATTGTTAAACTACTTTGTTTATTTTAGAAGTATAACCAATTTATTTCACATAAATTTTAACAACAAAATCTCAAATGAACCCCTAAGGGTCATATGAACCTCGGTTGGGTATCACTGGTTTGGACAGTAGGGTGCGGTATGAGGACGATTAAGCTGTATTTCTTGTAGGTTGAGCGACAACATCAATGCTCCTTCGCTTAGCTCCATACAAGCAAGTGGCTTATAATGAAGAATTATTTAATCTTCACATTAAATAGAAAATAATAACAGAGAGAGAGAGAGAGAGAGAGAGAGAGAGAGAAAGAGAAAAAGAGAGAGAGAGAGAGAGGACCATTTGATTCTCTCTGAAAATCATTGTGTATTTATTTCATAAACCGTTGGTGATATTTAAACTAAATTAAATATCCAATATATTTTGCTTCCTGAAATTTTTATACTGCCAATCGATTATGTTATATTTTATTGTTATTTACATAGTTTTTTATAACTCAATTGGATTGATAAGTTTATTTAGTCAATTAAGCATTAAAAAATATTATTTGTAAGAAGAAAAAAAATCCGTCTCTATTATTGACTTTCTTCGACTTCATATTATTAGCCACGGACGAGTGGCTATGGAATAATGGTTCAAATTCACAAGAAATTTTGTTGTCTATTTTCACAAAAATACTCTTAAATCGACATGCACCATTGCATCGACTGTCGAAAATGTGCATCGGATCACTTCGCAATGCTACCAGCCAGCTAAGGGACACTCAGTATAGTCGGTCAATGTGCTAGAAATAGCAGCCAAATCTTTTATTTTTAACTTCTTTCAGTCATTGAACTGCGGCATTGCTGGGTACCACCTTGAAGGGATTTAGTTGAGCAGATCGAAACAAATACCTGCTTTCGAAAGCCAGGTACGTACTCCGTAGGCTATTCTTTTCGTGCCCCTAAGTTACAGAAAGGTAAACAAACCACATGGCTCCGGGTTCAGTCCCACTGCATAGCACCTTGGGCAATTGTCTTCTACTATAGCCTCAGGCCGACCAGAAACCTGTGAGTGGATTTGGCAGACGGAAACTGAAAGAAGCCCGTCGTATATATGAATGTATATATATATATATATATATATGTGTGTGTGTGTTGTGTGTGTGTGTGTGTGTGTGTGTGTGTGTGTGTATGTTTGTCCCTCTACCATCGCTTGACAACCGATGC
>NW_021836382.1:20000-24646 GCF_006345805.1 Octopus sinensis
TGCATGCTCCATTTAACATTATATAATTATAGTTATCATTAAAAAGAACTTATGTGTGTCGCTCTTCGTGTTTTACGGCCTTCTGGTTTACTCTTTTACTCTTTTACTTGTTTCAGTCATTTGACTGTGGCCATGCTGGAGCACCGCCTTTAGTCGAGCAAATCGACCACGGGACTTATTCTTTGTAAGCTCAGTACTTATTCTATCGGGCCCTTTTGCCGAACCGCTAAGTGACGGGGACGTAAACACACCAGCATCGGTTGTCAAGCAATGCTAGAGGGACAAACACAGACACATATACACCACACACACACATATATATTTTTATATATATATATATATATATATATATATATATATAATATAATACAGGCTTCTTTCAGTTTCCGTCTACCAAGTCCACACAAGGCATTATTCGGCCCGAGGCTATAGCAGAAGACACCTGCCCAAGATGCCACGCAGTGGGACTTAACCCGGAACCCTGTGGTTGGTAAGCAAGCTACTTACCACACAGCCACTCCTGCGTACAAATTTATAATTATACCTATATATATATATATGTGTGTGTTTAGAGACAGAGAGATGTTTGTTACTTGATTGTTCTTTCCTGTTGCAAAGGAAAGGAACGTTTTGCTAAGAATCAGTTACTTCTATCGCTGTCGAAGTAAAATCATTTCTGATGATGTGTGTATATTCAATTCAAAATCCTTTGCATTTTTATATCAACATTAGAATTTAAGAATTTTAAAAATTCGCAAACGGTACTTGTTTCAACTTAGTTGAATTTCTTCAGTACGAAGTAACTAAACGTACACACACACACATATATACCCATATAAACACATCCACACATGAAAGCAACAACATAGTTGTTTTCAAACGTTATTGTCGTTGACCCCATTCGACATAGCATAATTCCTATCATAAATATGAAAGCTTTCTAGAAATATAACTTTAGGGAGTGTGGGGAACTCTTCCCTACCTCTTCAGGAACAATGATAAGTCATCGCCCTCTTATCATCGCTCTCGTACTTTTCTGGTAGCGAACTGTCAGCTCAGTTGACATATCTCTTCCATTTTCCTTCATTTTTCTGGGATTTTCGACAATTCCAGAAACAATTAGTTTTCAACTACTCTCTTTTACTCTTTCACTTGTTTCAGTCATTTGACCGTGGCCATGCTAGACCACCGCCTTTAGTCAAACAAATCAACACCAGGACTTATTCTTTGCAAGCCTAGTTCTTATTCTATCGGTCTCTTTTCCCGAACCGCTAAGTTACGGGGACGTAAGCACACCAGCAGCGGTTGTCAAGCATATACACACACATACATATACATACATACATACATACATACATATTTACATACATACATACATACATACATACATACATACATACATACATACATACATTTACATATATATATATAGTTAATCCAAATATGAAAACACAAAGAGAAAACACAACAATGCGAGGACGTGGAACAAGTATAGTGTTATTGGACGCTCAGGAATTAAAGAAAGAAGTGGGATTTAACGTTTGTGCAGAGCTCTTCGTCAGAAAGATAGGAAAAAAAGATCCACGGAACAGAAGACGGAGGAAAAAATATCGCCAACGATACACACGCGGTCACATATTATATATACATATACATATATACGACGGTCTTCTTTCAGTTTCCGTCTACCAAATCCACTCAGAAAGCTTTGGTCAGTCCGAGGCTATAGTAGAAGACACTTGCACAAGGTGCCATGCAATGGGACTGTACCCGGAACCATGGGGTTGGCAAGCAAGCTACTTACCACACAGCCACTCCTACGCCTATACATTCACAAATATTGATTTTTGCTGATACTATGTTATTTATTTTATTCGTCCCATAGTGGTGCTCTCTATGTTGTCAAGGCTGGCCCTTTGAAATACAGGTACCACTCATTTATGCCAGCTGTGTGGGCTGAGGTAACGTGAAATAAAGTGTCTTGCTCAAAGACACAACGCGCCGCGGGGAATCGAACTCACGACTTTACGATCGCGAGCCGAATGATCTAACCACTCAGCCACGCGCCTTCACCACCCAAATAATAGGGTCGAATAAATAATCGAATATCTCCCCTCATAGGATTGCCGGCCTTGTGCCAAAAATTAGAAACCAATGTTGTCATTGTTATTATTACTGTTTCTGACGGTGAATAATGTTTGTTTTTTTTGTGTGTTTATTTCGAACAAGTATAAAACCTGTTTGTTTGTGTTAAAGGGCGAGACAAACAGGTACTTTTGATCTTATCCGGTCGAGGAAAGCCAGTGGGAACGAAATCAGACTGGAATCAAAAGAAACAAAATGAAAACAACAAAAAAAGAAGCGGAAATAAATATATGAAGGTAATTTGTCTGACACATTATCGATTCTGCAGATCAAAAATCTATAAAGATTTCTGATTTCAGGAAAAGGCCTCTAAATTTGAGGTGAGAGTATTCGTCGCTGCCATCGACTCTACTAGTTTATTTTGTTGACTTCGAAGGGATGAAAAAAGGGAAAAAAAAGTTGACCTCAATGGGATTTGAACTCAGAATTTGGACATTTCAAACAAATCCCACCCCCCTCACTCCAAAAGCATTTATCTTCTCCAACGTGTTAACGTTTCTCGGAGCTCGCCGTCTTTCGAAATGCTGTAATAAAAATGATTTATAATCACAAATGTAGTAGTAGTAGTGGTGGTAGTAGTAGTAGTAGTAGTAGTAGTAGTAGTAGTAGTCGTCGTCGTAGTAGTAGTAGTAGTAGTAGTAGTAGAAGTAGTAGTAGTTGTAGTAGTAGCAGCAGCAGCTTCAGTAGCAGCTGTCGCTGTTGCTGCTGCTGCTGCTGCAGGCAAAAAAAATTGTGGTACCGATCCATTTATCTTCCAGCGCCCGTCTGTGATTAGATCTCAATTACGTAAAATTGTTTAGAATTCCAGAAATTACAAACCAAGATTTAAAGCATTGATATAAATCAACTATTGAAGTGCGGACGCTGCTGCCCTGATATATGAGGGTTAGGGGTTGGGTGCTATTGGTTTGACTGACTCGGTTAGTGTACTGGCATCTAAAACAGGAACGTCTGTTGATTTATTCCGAAAGGCCAGTGAGCTGCCATTCAGGGTGAAACCAGTCCTTATACAGAACACGATTAGAATTGCTGTATCAAAAAGATTTATTCGAAGATTGAATACGTCACGGGGTCAGTGTTTTGGCCTTTTTCTGATCTGAACTGTGTCTTGTATTAGTATGCGATCGTTACTGAACTATTGGTATAGAATCTTGTATATCTATTTCACCTTGCAATGAGGAAATGTAGAATAAAGTGTTCAGTTTTGTAAAAGAAAAAAAACATACTAGAATAAAATAAAAATAGAAATAAAGGATCTGAGAGGAGTTTGAACTCACAATCTTGCTCTCTCGACCATTTCATGATAACACAAACTCGATTATATTGAGTTATCAGATAAATTCGTTCACTTTTTCTCTCATTTATCTTAATTCTTTCAAATGCAATTTAAATTAACACACAAAATGTAATCGGTGTGTTTTACGGTTTTCATAGCTCTAATCTTCCTCTGTAACTTTTGCGTATCGATTTTGAAATTCGAATTAATTTTACTTCTTTTCAGACATTTGATTATGTAGAAAAGAATAAACGAATTAATCTCTCTGACAAGCCAATAGATATGTCTTATATATAATATGATGTCGTCGCTGTCTTCTTCTTCCAGTCAGGACTCACGCCATTAGCCACAAAGAATAATCTCTAACTCGAGCCTACTCTAAGCTACTAAGAATGCGTGTTATTTCTTTATTGCCCACAAGGGGCTAAACATAGAGGGGGCAAACAAAGACAGACAAAGGGATTAAGTCGATTACATCGACTCCAGTGCGTAACTGGTACTTAAATTAAGGACCCCGAAAGGATGAAAGGCAAAGTCGACCTCGGCGGAATTTGAACTCAGAACGTAACGGCAGACGAAATAATTATGTCTTTACTGCCCACAAGAGGCTAAACACAGAGAGGACAAACAAGGACAGATAAACGGATGAAGTCGATTATATCGATCCCAGTGCGTAACTGGTACTTATTTGATCGACCCCGAAAGGGTGAAAGGCAAAATCGACCTCGGCGGAATTTGAACTCAGAACGTAACTGCAGACGAAATACCGCTAAGCATTTCGCCCGGCGTGCTTAACGTTTCTGCCAGCTCGCCGCCTTTAAGAATGCGTGTGGCAACTTGAAGATCCACCCACCACACGCGATAGACTGGCGGTTGCACAAGCACGAAAGCTACATTGTCATCCTCATTCCGTAAACGGTGGCTTTTAACGGGTGGAGAGCTGAACCATCCTGGAGTACGAGGGTCTGAAAGTTTAACACACCATAGTGGGTTACACCATGGTTCCTCTGCTTTGTGGCAGAAGTAAGAAGAAAGAATGAGAGAAAGTTGTGGTGAAAGCGTACAGCGGGGTTCACCATCACCACCCGCCAGAGCCTCGTGGAGCTTAGGTGTTTTTGCTCAATAAACACTCACAATGCCCAGTCTCGGAATCGAAACCACGTTCTTACGACCGCGAGTGCGCTGCCCTAACCACTGGGCTATTGCGCCTCCACTGTTGCTGCTG
>NW_021836383.1:5000-18665 GCF_006345805.1 Octopus sinensis
ATTTGAAATCACGTTGTTGGACCTACCAATCACACAACCTGCGTCTACAACAGGAGCGTCAGCGAAACATAATACATAATTTCTCATTACCTTATTTCACCAAGCTCCCACGAAGAGACAAGATGGTTTTTCATGAGAAATTCAACAGTTTGGATCACCCATTTACATGTGGAGGCACATGGCCTAGTGGTTAGAACAGCGGACTCGCGGTCGAGGGATCGCGGGCTCGAATCTCAGACCGGGAGGTGATGTGTATTTATGAGCGAAACACCTAAGCTCCACGCGGCTCCGGTAGAAGGTAATGGCAAACTTCTGCTGATTCTTTCGCCTCAACTTTCTCTCACTCTTTCCTCCTGCATCTAGCAGCTCACCTGCGACGGACCGGCTTCCCGTCCAGGTGGGGAACCTATACGCCGAGGAAACCGGGAAACTGGCCCTTATGAGCCAGGCATGGCTCGAGAAGGAAAAAAAAACCCATTTACATGTCTCTGAACACAAATATACAAACTATTAACATTATTGACCGAAAATTTTACATAGGAATTGGATCAGTTTTATCAATATTATTTATATTTTACAACGTGGTGAGCAGGCAGGAGCGTTAGCATGCCGGACAAAATGCTCAGCAGTATTTCGCCGGACTTTACGTTCTGAATCCAAGCTCTTCCACTGGTCAACTTTGCTTTTCATCCTTTCGAGATCGATGAAATAAATACCATTTAAGCACTGGGGTCGGTATAATCGACTTAACCATTCCACGAAATTTCTTGCCTTCTGCCACAGTTTGAAGCCATTATTTATATTTAACCATGTGTGACACGACACGACTCAGTTTTCTCGATGAGTCAAGAACTTGGCAGCTCTCTTTTCCATTTTTAGAGAAACCCTTTTTTAAAATTAAACCTCCATTTATTAACATTATTGACCGCAAACTTTATATAGGAATTGAATCTATATATCTCTTCTCTGATCAATCTCTCATCAGTTTCTTCAAGTATCACTTGAAGAGGAAGGTGAGAGTAGAGAGGGGAAGTTTTGTCTAGTGAATGCTTCAAAAAAAGATGGGTTAATTGTATGTGAATGACGGAGCCAGCTTGAGCATAGTCCTATGAACCAAAAGAAAAAAAATGAAAAACGAAAGGAAAAAGAGGGCCACTTACTGTAATGTGTTTTCTTTTTGCATGACACTATTGCCCAAGGTTCCCGTGGTCTTTTCCGTAGGCTTTTCTATCCACGGACACACCTAATCTGTTTTCCCTTTTTACATTGACATTTCTGTGATACACGATCCCTATTGATCGGCCCCACTATTTTTTTCACGATACCTTTTGATCGGAATTCGCCCCCTCCCCTTTTTTCTTTCTTTTTTCTTTTTCCTTCTTCCCAAAAATAAAAGTTCTACTTTGTATTTTGTCCCTTCTGTGGTCAGCCCTGCGCGGCCAATAAAGAAATCTATTTTCGTTTATCACGGAGGTTTATTTTTAAAATAACTTTTTAAAATAACACAATGGTAAATAAATCATCTTCAGGCATTTTGTAAACGGAACGAACAGTAGACTCATTGATACTACAATAGTGAAGCTTCCACCTTCATGTATTTTCTTGGTCATTTCTACTTTTTCTTCTAGACAGTACCCTTGCCTGCACCGTTTGGTAACTATCAAACGCCTTCGAATTTTTATGCTCACTCGTCCCATGTTGATGGATACGTGTACGTAAATCTGCATTTAAAAAAAAAAGCGCAGCCTCGCAGTACTTAGATAAAAGCACAAACCACAATCAATGCATCGTGGGTAGCTGAGCATTGCGAGAGGTCTCTGGAGCGTGCAAGCAGAATTTTTGCGTACAAGCAGTTACTGCTTACAAGTAGAATTTTCGATAGATCGCCGACCTGTGTTATCCCAGATCAATCTATGATAAGCAATTGCGCGTACTATTTTATTCTGGAACAATGATGAATGAATCAGTGATAAACGAAGCTACATGTATTACACACTCCATTACTTTTCTGTGTACATATATACTATTATCCGCTGCTGCATTGCATCTCAGCCGATCTTCCGATAAAGTTACGGTATCTTTCTGGTTCGTGACTTTCTAAGCTAGTGATGCAATTCCTAACATAAGTGTGACCATTTTGTTTGTTTTTCATAGGTTTTTTTTTCTTTTTCGCTTTTTTTTTTTCTACCCGGTGACAGAAGGCGAGATTATTTGAACCCAAAACGCAAACGGCAGAAACAGACACAACTAGCCATGCTGTCCAACATTCCAACAAACTACCTCCAAACCACTACCCTGGTTTGATGTTTTATTTATCGACCCCGGAATAATGAAAGAAAGACAAAGACGTCTTTAATAAGATTTGAACCCAGAGTGAAAATTATCGGAACAGATACCGCAAACCATTCCTTCCGACGCTCTTAGCTCATCACCAGATTTATATCTATAAGCAAAAGAAGTATCTATTGATGAACTCATTGTTGTGACAGATTAAAATGAACAAAAAAAAAATGATAAATCTCACGATTGTTAGATTAGATATATTCATTCTTATATAAAACTAATTAATTCATATGCTTTATGAATTAATAAGTTCTGTAAGAAATTTTACTCAAATACTTATTGTCTATTCTACACACCCTTTCGAGTCATAAGTAATTTTCTCGTACACTTGATACCAAATATACGCCATCGTAAGATGGCGTATATTTGGAGTGTTACTTTGTTTTTCTCGTATACTTATCGTCAAATCTACACTACCAGATTACCAATGTAGATGTCTCTATGGTGGGAATGCACATCCTTTTTCGTCCAAAGGGTCAAATTGTGAATTCGATCACTCAAGGCGGGCTGCAAAGCATATCCATATACTCTTTTACTTGTTTCAGTCATTTGACTGCGGCCATGCTGGAGCACCGCCTTTAGTCGAGCAAGTTGACCCCAGAGCTTAGCTTATTCTTTGTAAACCTAGTACTTATTCTATCGGTCTCTTTTGCCGAACTGCTAAGTTACGGGGGCGTAAGCACACCAGCATCGGTTGTCAAGCGATGTTGGGGGGACAAACACAGACACACAAATATATACACACATATACACAAACACACACACATATATATATACATACATACATATATATATATATATATATATATATATATATTATATATATATATAGATATAGATATATATATATATATATATATATATATATATATATAGATAGATAGATAGATAGATATAGATAGATAGATAGATAGATAGATAGATAGATAGATAGATAGATAGATAGATAGATAGATAGATATAGATATAGATATATATAAAACTTAACTTGTGTGTCTGTGTGTGTGTCTGTGTGTTTAACTTCCCGGCACATCTCCTCCTAGCCAACAAATCGTAGAACCACCAAAAATGGGTCACTTAAAGTTTAGGCGAATGAAAATTGAACTGCGCTATTTCTGTTCCGAAATCCATCTCGCAAGTGCAAAAATCGATAATGTGTTTGTTTAGGCCTTATCCCATGCATTGAAGAGGGAACTTTACTCAGTCAGCTGTTTGACGTGAACTGTGTTCACCACGCGTGCAAGCATGCGTAAATTGCATGAAAAATAGAAAATCAAGATATAAAAACGAACCGCCGTAAACATTGTAGAAATTCGGCAAAGAAATGACTTTTCGGGATGTAGCCTGGAGGGTTTTTTCGTATTAATCGTTTGGACTTTGTGAACACATACCAATTGTTTTCATAACATTTTTAACGCTTTTAATTAAATGTGACCATTTTGCGTTGAGTCTGCAGTTTGAATCACTCTAACCAAATTATAGCAGGCCAGATTTTTGATCATCACGATACATCGCCAGCGACTCCCTGAAACTCTCCCCTGAAATACCCGTTGAGAAATCTATATATACGTATAATTGTTAAAGAGGACAATAAATGCTAAGGCAAGACAAACATCTCAAGTCAAATACATTATTATTATTGGGAAAATATGTATATGACTTGAGATGCTTGTCTTGCATTAGCGTTTCTTGTCCTCTTTAACAATTATATATCTCTCTACATAAAGCTGAAGTTGTCTGTCTATGGCAAGTTTGGTAGCCTTCAACTAAGACTATCTCCTCCGAGACCCTGCGGCGCAAGTTGACCGAAATTGAGAGTATGATAGAAGAAGACTTGCTCTTCCTTCCGTAGAAGAAAAATTGAAATCAGACCATGTTAACATTAAAAATTATTTACATCAAAAAGGTACTTTTTTTTCTATAAAAATCCCTATTTTTTACGATTTTTTTACTGCTGTGTCGCCATTTTTCGGTGTATTTCAACCAGAAAAATGTTCACTTAAAGAGAATATAAAGCTACATGATGCAAAATTTTTACTTTTCAAAAATTCCAATTCTAAAGGATCGAAACAAACCCTAGCAACGCCAGGCGATACTGCGAGTATATGTATATAGGGAGTGTTTACGAAAAATCAAAAGACGAAGACAGGTGGTGCACAAAACAAACAGATGTATTAGTACAACGCTCAGGAATAGAAAAAGTCTTTTACGTTTCGAACCTACGCTATTCTACAGAAACGGACACAAAAAAACAAGGAGAGAAAAAAATACAAAAAAGATACAAAATATACAAAATGTTATATTCTATATTTTGTATCTTTTCATTTGTCTTGCTCGCTTACGTTCTGGCGTTTGCTGAATTTTCTTGAGAACAACCTTTTCTTAGTGGTCAGACCATATGGGGTCTACCATTAGCATAATGGATGTCCACTTAGTAGTCATCCCTCTGATATGTTTGTAATATAATTTTTCTGAATCTTCAGATTTTTCAATATGCTAAGCCACTGGTTTTAAATTGATATTAATCAAATTAATATTTAATTTTTTACCTTTATTATTTAAATTATATATATATATATATATACACGACAGTTTCCGTCTAGTAAATTCACTCACAAGGCATTAGTTTGCCCAGGGTTATAGTTGAAGACACTTACCAAAAGTACTGAGTGGGACTGAACTTGAATCCATGTGGTTGCAAAGCGAGATTCGTAATTGTGATATGGAATCTAAAAAAAACTAAGTGGGGCATATATGGCTTTGACAATAATGAAGCAGAATGAGGCTAAGTTGTGCTCGAAATCGTGATTTTTAGATTATAACGCCCAAATTCTTGAAGAGCACAGCGTTGCACATAAAACCAATTCATTCACTCATGTGTTTTCTATTGTGTGTTGTGTAACGTGGGATTTGGATGTTACTGGTTAGCAAGCTTCCTGTCATATCGTTTATTCTTAGTTGCCGACAACTTTTATAAAAGAGTTGAAGAGATTTGAATTTCAACTACTTTCAAAACGACATAGAAATATGGAAAAAGTAAAAATGAAAGACATAGCAAAAGTTTGCCAGAAGGACATCGATGGTTTCTCAATGACACTTTGAAGGATTAAGTGATAAATGAAAATCGTATACGTCTTGCTTCCTCTTGAGTCTTCAATGACGAATAATAGCTTAGAGCTAAGTGTTGGAAACAAAAAGAAAATGTCTTTATAGTGATGGAAACTGAGGTCGGTGAGAAATCAAATAATTATTTACTGTTAATATCTTCCTTTTCTATACTTCTATATTTCTGGTTTCATTTTTAACTCATTTCGTACGAGATTTCCATTTTAGAAATAGTTATATATAGTGACTAGTAAAGAAAGACACTGCCGATAGACGGTGCTTTGAAACGGCTGTCTCATTGACAAGAGAAATTGGTTTTAGTATTAATAACTACTAGCCAGTAGCAGCAGAAAGAGTTAACAGCGGTAATTGGAAGAAAATTTCATATTCTAACTTAATAGGGTCTCGGAACAAAAGCATAAACATAAACAAGTTAGCTTCAATAAAATGGAGATCTTCGCATAAACGCTGACCTATTTCTATCACTGTTTCAGAAAGTTCTTTCCATTCGATCTTTTAAGAAAGATGTTTTATTGTTCTGTGAACAAGATGGCGGAAAAAATATGAGGTTGAGAAGAAAATATGCGCTACTTTCGTTTCATTTCCAGTTTTATACACAAATCTTATTTCCTATATAGTCTTCTTTAATATTTCCATCTATCTGTCTATCTGTCTGCTAATTTCTCACTCTATCTATTTATCAATTTATTTATATTTCAATCTATCAATCAATCAATCTATCTATCTATCTATCTATCTATCTATCTATCTATCTATCTATCTATCTATCTATCTATCTATCTATCTACGTATCTATCTATTTATCTACCTATCTATCTATCTATCTATCTATCTGTCTGTCTGTCTGTCTGTCTCTCTCTATCTATCTATCTATCTATCTATCTATCTTTCTATCTATCTATCTATCTATCTATCTACGTATCTATCTATTTATCTACCTATCTATCTATCTATAGGGAGAGTTTACGAAAAAACCAAAAGACGAAGACAGGTGGTGTACAAAACAAACATATGTATTAGTATAACGCTCAGGAATAGAAAGAGTCTTTTACGTTTCGAGCCTACGCTCTTCTACAGAAAGGGACACAGAAAAAACAAGGAGAGAAAAAAATGTGTGTAGTGGCTAACGATCTATCATCTATTTATCTACCTATCTATCTATCTATCTATCTATCTATCTATCTATCTATCTATCTATCTATCTATCTATCTATCTATCTATCTATCAAGTTCTCTGCATACACATACCAGTGTCTCTTTAGCTCTTTGCATACCTATCTGCTCTTTACATACCAATCGATTAGAATTGATATATTATCACACATAACTTATTCTAATCATCTTTTTACTTTTCTTTACATTAAATACGTTAACATCAACTTAACAATTGCTTGTTTTGTTTTGCTTTAAGTAGAAAGCAACTATAAGCTATATATTTCCTAAACAATGTAATTTTTCTCCGCCAATTATTCTTGAATGTTGTACAACTATCATTCTTTTTTGCTTTATTACTTCAGCAAGTGAAATGACAGCTGTGCCTTGATGATGAGGTCAAAATATGACCGAAATATCTGAAATTGTCTCCTGTACTTGCATCTGTCTCTAAAATATAAACTATATATATATATAGTTGTTGGCTGTCTATCTACTCCACATTCAATCTTTAACCTCCAGAAGGAAAAGGTGTCATCCAATATCCTTATATCTGTCCTATACCAGGAACACCAAGCCCACTGAAACAGCCGTAGGACTTTCATAATTCTATCTATCTTATTTGCGATATCGTTTTTTTTTATTATATATTCTTAATATCCACACACATTTACATTTTTCTATTCGATTAAATGTATCTTTATGTGTAAATAGATGTACCTAGCTTGCTTATCGCTGCTTTTCTTATATAGATAGATAGATAGTTAGATAGATAGATAGATAGATAGATAGATAGATAGATAGATAGATAGATAGATAGATAGATAGATAGATAGATAGATAGATAGATAGATAGATAGATAGATAGATAGATAGATAGATAGATAGATATTTATATGTATATGTATGTATATATATATATGGGTATATATTATTCGTTTGTATATATGTTATTTACATACGAATACACTTATAAATGTGGACATGTATTAATATCCCAGCGCTAATATCGCATAACACTGGCCAACAAATTCTAACATTTTTTCTGCTGACCTAAGTTTGAGATCTGCTCTGGGATAATTTGGGGTCACTGAGGTTTAAAAAGGCAATAGTTTTTGTTTTTGTTTTTGTTTTTTTTATCACGTCAAGCTTTTTTTGTATGGGCTGGTCCATATTGGCTCCATCCATACTCCATGTTTCAGAAATTTTTCGATGTGTTTTTCGTAGGGTACGTTAGCAGCAAGAGTCTGAGTGTTCCGTGAATGAGGTTGTGACGTTCTCTCGGCCTTGTATATGTACCTGTGTAGAAGTGTGTTTCCTAAAAACTGTGTGCTCCAATGCTCGGTCATCTTAATCTGCGTTGTTAATCTCTTCTAACTATCAACAAATATACAGAAGATATAGTTAAACATTTCTGCTGAATATTTATTTTATCTCTGTATTTAGACATCTATTTAGATAAACTTAGATATATAAAAATGTTCCTTATCTCTCTTTTCATGAAATAACGCAGGGGTTCAGCAGCATGGCGTCATTGCGGAGGAAATGTTGGAATTGCCCTGACTGTTTTTGTTATATATTTGGGTGTTTTACAGAACCAAGTCAAAGAAGAATGAACATTAGTGACTTTGTGAAAAGATCCTACTTGACTTACTTTAAGATTAAAGTTGGTGATCAGGATAAATCGTGAGCCTCGCACAATCTATGTAAACCCTGTGTCGAAAATCTACGCCGATGGACAAAGGGCACATGGAAACAACTAACATTTGACATTCCTATGGTATGGTGGGAGCCAAAGAACATTGTAAACGATTGTTACTTTTGTCTCACAAGGACTTCTGTTTATAACAAGTGAACGCGACAGTTACGCGATAAGTTACGCAAATCTGGATTCAGCAAGTCATCCAGTGCTTCACTCTGATGAAATATCAGGACCCGTTTTCAAGGATCTACCTTCACTGCAAGGTGAAAGTGATATATGTGAAGTAGATGTAAATCATGAAAATGACAGTGATATGGACATTGTAGAAACATCAACCAAAGAACGAGAAAACTTCAACCAGGCAGAACTTAATGATTTAGTTAGAGATCTAGAACTGCAAAAACAAATTATCAGAACTGTTAGCTTCTAAGCTTAAAGAGAAGAAGTTGTTGTAGAAAGAAACAAACGTGACTTTTTATCGGAATAGGAGAAAAAAGATCTCTTGGCGTTCTTTACAACTGGAAAAGATTTTGTTTACTGTTGTGACGTGGCGGAACTGTTGAACGCGATGGGTAATGAACAGTATGATCCTAGTGAATGGAGAATCTTTATAGATAGAGTCTAAATTGTTTGGTGCGCTTCATATTGGTCACTCTTTACACTTAAAAATAATTATGATCACATAAAAGTTGTATTAGATTTACTTAAGTATGATAAACACAAATGTGTTGTATGTGTGATTCTAAAAAATGGTCGACTTTTTACTTGGCCAACAAGGAGGATATACAAAATATCTGTATTTCCTGTGCTTATGGCATAGCTGAGCAAGAAAAAAACATTGGGGATAGAAACTCTGTCCAGTTAGGAAAATTTTGACTGTTGGGAAGAACATCATATATTAACTACTTGTTGAGCGAGAGAAAATCATCTCCCTACCCCTTTATATTATCAAGGACTATTGAAGTAATTTGTCAAAGCTGTTAATGTGGAGAGTAACTGTTACAAATTCATATGTACAGCATTTCCTGTACATTGATGAAATGCCATACTTTCTTAAGCTCGGTGACTCATATAGAAAAAAGAGCATGGGATTTATTTGTGGGAGCTGTGAAAGGATTATGGGGGAGTGAAAAGGCTGCAAACTACAAGATTTGATCGAGACATTACATGGTAGATTTCATCTTTTAGGCTGCAGCATGAACATAAAACTTCACTTCTTTAATAATTATCTCTATGAATTTCTTGCTAACCTCAGAGACGTGAGCGATGAGCATGGTGAACGTTTTCATCAAGCAATAAAGATTATGGAGGAGAGATATCAAAACCGATCGAACACACTCGTGATGGCAGACTACTGTTGGTGTATTCAAAAAGACTGTGTAGACATGAAGCACTCAAGACTCTCCCTCAAGCGGGAATTTGCTCCGTGAGTATGAAGGTATGTGTAAAATGATTTGTGTTTTATCCATCATAGAGAATCAACAGTATGTATTTAGTAAAAGGTGATGCTACCTTACATTTCATTTATCATTTCGTATTTCATTGACATTATAATTTATAGCTTGAAGCTATCCCCACCAAGTAAATTATTTATACAGTGCATCAAAAAAGAGGGTTATGCTATGGAATAACCTGATATGTTAGAAAAAAATGGATGCCATATTTGAAATCAGCATCTCAAAAATTAACTAAAAGCAACCACAAGATCGAAGTCAGCAAAAAGTGTGTTCAAAATAATTTCATCATCTCGAAACAAAACTTACACCCACAGAAATTACCTCGTAGTTCTAAAGGCAAAGCAATTTTTATAAATAAATCGGAATGACACATCATCAGGGGAATAACATAGAAAAAACACGTGAAAAAAATATTATTTCTTTATTTATAGACAATAGACTACGTCGCACGGTTTTCTGCGAGATTAACGGAATTAACATCATCAGGGGAATAACATAGAAAGAACACGTGAAAAAAATATTATTTATTTATAGACAATAGACAACGTCACACGGTTTTCTACGAGAGTAAAGGAATTTCATGAATTCTGTTTCACAATTTTAATATTAATTTTAGCAACCCGTTGTGTAATTTTATTTGTTATCTGATTTACACTTAGACTTATCAAATGTATAATATGGAAGTTACTACTGTTCATCATAATCGACTGACGTAGTCTGGCTTTTATAGCTATATCAATAATTTACTTCCACATTCTTTCTATGATTTCTTCCGGACGAAACACCAATTCGATTTATCTGGAAAAATCGGATTGCTGGCAGAAACACAATACTCTGTATAAGTTCAGCGTGCAATGAGAAGGGTATCTTTAACGATTAAGCGATGTGATGTTAGCGCTGGGGTATCAGCATGACGATATCTTTGCTACGTCATTTACTTCTAACAATGCAACCACACCTATGCTGTTGGCGATTACTTTTCCTTCTTTGAACGTGTCCCTTTCTCCTTTCCGACGAAGAGCCATACACGAGAGTCAAACTCTCTTTTCACCGAGCGTCAAGGTAATACATTTCTCGTGCATATCCTCTCGTAGTCCGTTAATTTTATCATTCACCTATTTAAACTGATTGTTTATTTGAACTGACTATATATATACATATATATGTAAGTAGGTAGAGAGATAGACAGACAGAACAGATTATAAATTATATTATACACACACCTCACGCGCAGATGTATGATTGCTTACATTTTTCATATTAATAAATGTTTATTCATCAATTTATCATTTACTGTTAATATTATTGTTGTTGTTATATATTCAATTATTCATATTTGTCAGAGAATCTTTTGTGCCAATTCTTCACATTTGTTCGTTTTTTTAACTTATGTTTTGAGATTCATTTTGCAGTTGATTTTTTTTGTTTTTGTTTTATTTGTTATTTACTTGTATGTTCCGTATTCTTTTTTTCTTCTTCCTTCCAAACAATCGCATGTCATCCCACTACCAACCACACCACACTGCCACCACTACCTTCACCACCACTGCTATCACCACTGCCACCATCGCTACCAGCACTACCACCACCACCACTATCACAACCCCCGCTACCGCCATCACCACCACCACCATCATCGCCACTACCACCACCACTATCACAACCCCCATTACCCCCATTACCCCTACCTCCACCACCATCACTACCACTACCTTCACAACCACCACTATCACCACAACCACTGCCACCACCAATATCACAACCCCCACTACCACCATCACAACCACCACCATCATCACCACCACTACCATCACCCCCACCACCATCTCCACCACCACTGCCACCACTACCACCACCACTATTACAACCCCCACTACCACTACCACCACTACTACCACCACCATTACTTCTAGCATAACCACTTCTGACACTACAATTTGCAACACCATCACAACCATCACAACGCCCCTACCTCCACTTCTACCAACACTACCATCGCTTCTTTCTTGCTCGTGGACACTACTACACCACGAATATCACCTCTGCTTGCCCTTTAAAAAAAAACCACTATCGCTACCACCGCCACCGCCGTCACCACCATCACCATCACCCTACCAATCTGCCATCATCTCTACTAACACAACCTGTGTCACCGTTATCACTACCACTACCACCACAACAACGAAGTCAACCATCACCATGACAGCATCATTATCAACATCATCGTCACACCACTGCCAACCACCATCACGAAATCAACCCCCCCCCACACCGTCACCACAAAATGGTCATCATCATCACCATCACCCAAGCTTCCACATGGTCACTTGATCAGCTGGAATTAGTTGCTAAATTTCTCTATCTCCCTCCCCCTCTCTCTCTCTCTCTCTCTCTCTCTCTCTATCTATCTATCAACTTACCTTCTCTTTCGCTCTCTCTCTCTCTCTCTTCCCCCTCTCTCTCTCTCTATCTATCTATCTATCTACCAACTTGCTTATCTTTTCTCTCTCTCGTTCTCTCTCTTTCTCTTTCTCCCCCCCCCCTCTCCCCCTCTCTCTCTTTCCCTTCTCTCTATCTATCTATCTACTTACTTTCTCTTTCGCTCTCTCTTTCTCTCTCTCTCTTTCTCTCTCACTCTTTCTCTCCCTCTCTTTCTCTCTATCTCTCTTCTCTCTCACTCTCTCTATCTCTATCTCTCTCTTCCCCCCTCATTCTCTATCTATCTACTTGCTCACCTTCTCTCTCTCTACCTATCTATCTACTTACCTTCTCTTTCGCTCTCTCTCTCTTCCCTCTCTCTCTTCCCTCTCTCTCTTCCCTCTCTCTCTTCCCTCTCTCTCTTCCCTCTCTCTCTTCCCTCTCTCTCTTCCCTCTCTCTCTTCCCTCTCTCTCTTCCCTCTCTCTCTTCCCTCTCTCTATCAATCTATCTACCTACTTCCTTACCTTCTCTCTCTTCTCTCTCTCTCACTCTTCCCTCTCTTTATCAATCTAGCTACCTACTTGCTTACCTTCTCTCTCTTCCCCCTCTCTATCTATCAACCTACCTGCTTACCTTCTTTCTCTTCTCTCTCTCTTTCTCTCTCTCTCCCTACTCTCCACTTCGTCCAATCACACCAACCCATCTCCAACGTTTCTGATGAGTCTCCACTCTGTGCCCGACCTCTTCACATCATCTTGATAAATAAATATATCTTTGATGAACCCTTAATTGATGGCGTTAGTGAGGGCGGGGTTGTTCTCACTTAGGTCCCCATTATACGCCACAACTGTCATTAACCCCTTCTTCTAACACTCCCTTCTTCCACATCTTTCTATTGTCAGTTTTATTTCAATCTACAATACCGAACGTGCTTCTCACTCACACCATTATTTATCTGTAGTTACATTTCGTTATCACTACTCTATCAGTCAGTCTGTCTGTTTATCTGTCTGTCTGTTTGTCTGTCTGTCTATCCGTCAGTCAGTCTGTATGTCTATCTACCTACACATCCATCTATCTATCTATCTATCTATCTATCTATCTATCTATCTATCTATCTATCTATCTATCTATCTAGCTAGCTAGCTAGCTATCTAGCTATCTATTTCTGTCTTTCTATCTATTTAACGGTCTGTCTCTCTGTCTATTTATTTATCCGTCTGTCAGTCTATCTGTTTATCTATATGTCCATCCATCTCTATCTATCTATCTATCTATCTATCTATCTATCTATCTATCTATCTATCTATCTATCTATCTATCTATCTATCTATCTTTATGTATATATTTCTCTGTCTTTCTGTCTACCTATCTATCTATCTAGCTATCTATCTATACATATATATAGTTAATCCAAACCTGAAAACATAAAGAGGACACAACAACGCGAGGACGTGGAACAAGTA
>NW_021836384.1:0-24329 GCF_006345805.1 Octopus sinensis
TTGTTATTATTATTATTATTATTAGAAGTAAGACTTGTGTATTTTGAAAGATTGCAAAGAAAAGCACTATACAAGAAATTGAAAATAATAAATCTGAAAATAGGTGGGTAAAGAAAAGAATGCATGGTCAGTTTCTTAGGGATGTTGAAGATAAGACAGACAGAGAAAATAGATGGCTGTGAATGACTAAAAGTGATTTAAAACCTGAAACGGAGGCTCTAATCTGTGCTGCCCAAGAGCAAGCACTAAGAACAAACTACATAAAATACAGAATAGACAGCACAGCAGAAAGTGATAAGTGCAGAATCTGTGGACAAAATGGTGAAACCGTATGGCATATTACTAGCCAATGTACACCGCTAGCCCAGAAGGAATATAAGAGTTGCCACGACAATATAGCCAGGCTTGTCCATTGGACACTTTGCCACAAGTATGGACTTGACAGAGCAAAAAATTGGTGCGACCACAAACCTGAAGGCATCGTCGAAATTGAAATGCAAAGATTCTATCGGATTTTATGATTCAGTGTAACCATGAGATGAGATAGAGAATAGGAAGCCGGACATAGTTTAATTGAGAAAGAAAACAAACTATGCTGGATCAAAGACATAGCATGCTCAGCTGAGAACAAGGTATGCGATAAAGAAGAAAAGTCGAGAGATATGACAAGTTAGCGTGGGAAGTTGAGCAGTTATGATCAAGGAAAAGGGTAGCAGTTGTACCAATAATTGTCGGAGCCCTGGGAACAGTGAGCATAAATCTTGAGAAGTACGTGGAACAAATAGGGGCTGCAATATGGGTGGGGCACTTGCAGAAAACAGAACTGCTTCGAACCACCCGAATACTCCGGAAGGTGCTCGAAAAATAAGAGGTGTTACCTTAGCCTACTGGTAGTGAACTGCTGACACCGTATATCTATATAAATATAAATATATGTATAAATACGTCTTTGTGTTTGTCCCCCAACACCGATTGACAACTAATGGTGGTGTGTTTACGTCCCATTTCGGCAATGCAGATTGATAGATTAAGTAACAAGCTTAAAAAAATAGTTACTGGGGTCGATTTATCCAACTAAAAATTATTCAGGGTGGTGCCCCAGAATGTCCGGAATCTTATGACAGAAGACAGTTAAAGACACACACACACACACACACACTCACTCACAGGCATATACCTCTCCGTTTATTCTGCCTGAGTTTAATCTACATTTGAGCGTATGTGTGTGATTGTGTAATACAAATACTATATATGTAACCATATATATGTAACCAGCACTGAGAAAACCACAATTAAAAGCGAAAATGTTGAAACACATGCACATGATGTATAACAGCAAAAGATTGCCATTTGCTCTGCTATCAAAACGAAAATGCAATCTTTTACCACGACTACATTAAGTAAAACTTGTCATAATTCCTTCTCACATAAAACTGCTGTCATAATGCTTTTCGTTGTACATTTAGAGAGCTTGCAACTTAAATTTCCATAAATATTGTTTGCTTATATTGAATGATGTATCAAATTCAATTGATGTAAAGAAGCAAAGAAGCTGTATGGGAATAAAGAAAGGGAAAAAGGAAACAAGGTAATATACGCGAGAGCTCATGGAACACAGCGGAAAAGAATATATTTATATACGCTCATACGTGCATGCATATGTATATATGTATGCGTGTGTGTGTGTGTTTGTGTGTGTAAACGTATGCATTCATTTATATAGATGTACGTATGGATTCGTTTATATATACGTACACATGTGTATGTATATATATATACACACATACATATGTACCTTACATATATACACACATACATACGTACCTTACATATATAAATGGATATATATATGTATATATATGCATATATATATACATATATATATACTATATATATATATATATAATATATATATATATATATATATATATATATATATATATATTTATATGTATACGTATATGTTCATATATATATATATATATATATATAGATAGATAGATAGATAGATAGAAGATAAGATAGATAGATATACGTATGTATCGTTTATATATATGTACATACATATATATGTATATGTTTATATACACACATGCATATATACATATATACATTAATATATATATATATATGTATATATACATATATCTATATCTACATCTACACACACACACACACACAAACACACACACATATATATCAAGTAATATATAATAGGTATATATCTTTAATTTGTTTAATAAAGAGGTTTTTATTAGCGTCTCGGGGGAAGGGGGGATAAATATAAATATGTTCACGTAGATACACACATACACACACACAAAAAGCCCCCCCCACAAATACACACACGTGCATACATACACATACACACGTGTACGCACTCACGTTCGTACGCACGTATAAAGGCACACATAAACGCATTACTTCCACCTCTAAGATATATATACGTATGAATTAATATGCATGTATACATATACATATGAACATAGAACTACATATATATATGTGTATGAATATAAGTGTATGCGTGTGTATATGTGTGTTCGTGTGTGCATTGATGATGTACAATTATATACATAAAAATGTGAATACATATTGTATATTTCCTTGCGTCTGAAATGAAGGATAGTATGAAACAAAAATACTTATTGCTCAACATACCACACTTACACACACACACACACACAAGCGTACACACATTAACATGTGTGTATATACATATACATATGTGTACACAGACACACACAACAATTATATGTATATATATATATATATATATATATATATATATATAATTTTATATACCTATATATATATATATATGTATATATGCATGATATTTATATAAATATATACATATATATAATATATTTATAAATATGTATACATGTATATGCATATTTAGTATATAACAATATATAATATATACAATATATATATAATACACATAGCTACCTATATATATATATATATATATATATATACATATACATATTTATATACATGCATATATACATATATATATACATATATACACACACTCACATACATATATAGATATACTATATATATCTATATATATATAGATAGATAGATAGATAGATAGATAGATAGATAGATAGATAGATAGATAGATAGATAGATAGATAGATAGATAGATAGATAGATAGATAGATAGATAGATATAGATATAGATATATGTACACATATAAACAATGCCATTCGAATGAAATTCTAAAAAAGATGTATATATGGAATAAGATTGATCACTTTCTTATATTAACTTTCGTCTGAAAAAATAGAGACCTGTTCTATGAATCATATTCAAAATGTTTTTGTCTATTTTGCGGTTTTGATATTGGAATTCAATCTGCCATTGAATAAATATTAAAAATATTTTGGACATACTGTTTTGGATTTGGATTAGCAAATTTTTCAATTCAGATGGTATTGAATGTCGATCTTGGATCCGTATTTTGCCAAAGAATATTATTTCACTATAATAATCTTCGGTTCAGTTCTAGAAAAAAAATCGAACGATAATTTTAATTTGACATTCTTCTGTATAATTACAATTTTTCCATTGTAACTATTGTTTGCATATCCAGACAATGTGACTCTGAATAAACAATAATATGTCACACTGGCCCTCAGCTCTGGGTGCACAGTTTCTAATAGCCAAAACAGCTGAACGCGATAGAAAGTGTTTATATAACTCTTGTTCATTTGTCATTCATTTGATAATATTTCGCTATGTACGGATCTATTGATTCATATAAATCTGGAAAGTGAAGGATATCTAATGATTAATGCCTCCTTGGCGCCAGAACTTATCACCGGAACTTACTAATACTGTTAAGTGTAAGAAGCCTACGAAATTCTATGTTGCATGGAACCGAACTAAACTGTTTTAAATACTAATGTATGAGGGTCAGCTGTAAATTTCATAAGCTGGTCAAAAGTCCATAAGCTGATGGATTGGTCACTAAATGAGGTTTATTTTTTTACTATAATCCTCCTTGCGGTCCAAACAGTTTTTCTATTTGTGTTGCAGTACTTGAATCAACAGACAACTTAGATATGTTTCGATCAAAGATTGGTCCAGGCCATGTGTAACTTAATAGCACCACCTTATGATCACGTCATCATCTCTGCAATACTAGTTCTCAGCCAAGTATTTATTCATGTTGAGAAACAAATGATAGTCAGATGGAATCGAATTAGAGGAGTAGGTTGATCAA
Source organism: Octopus sinensis (assembly GCF_006345805.1). Classification (NCBI taxonomy): domain Eukaryota; kingdom Metazoa; phylum Mollusca; class Cephalopoda; order Octopoda; family Octopodidae; genus Octopus; species Octopus sinensis. The sequence goes on from NW_021836384.1 coordinate 4,242, forward strand.
CCATTTCAAAGCCACAGTCACGCACAGCAGCCGTTAAGACCAAGCTTGTGTGCTGAAGCATTATCTTGATGAAACAAGACAACTTTCGCCAGCTTTGTCATACATCAACAAAAATGTCTTCGACAATAGGCTTCGGCGTTTGGTGCGAATTTCTGGTCTCATTTGTTGGTCAGCAAAGCACTGTATCTTGTCCTCTTGATCGTACACCTCTTTTCCAAGTAGTTTTCCCGTATAGGTCCTTTTGATTCCCCTAAATTTTAAACTTCTCGATCCACTCATACACACTTTCATTCAATCAAGTTATCCTTGGCCCGAAGATTTGCTTGCGGTATACACCTCGCCTGGATATTTACCACTTCTGAGGTTCCGCTCGCTATGAAACATATGTAGCCCGGATCTTATCAACTCAATTCCTATATGTATATATAAATATAAAAAACTATGTGTCCCCGTATTGTGCTAAATGCCTTCGATGAATTTCAGCACCTGACACACATTACGACCAGAGAAAATCGGATCATTACTCTTTGTTCTTCTTTGGTGCCCCTTGCTATTGGAGCAGCTATGCTTACTTTGAGAAATCAGAAAAAAAAATGGCACGATCAGCCTTAAACTTCGATCACCTGACCACAATAGTACCAACTATAAGCACGCATTCTCAGACTGCCGTGTGACAATAATAGGGATATATTATGGCGAAAGTGCCCATAATTTTTGAATTCCACTAGTATATATATATAAAAGGGTAAAGACCCCCTTCGGTCATGAATGACCATGGGATTGCACCTAGAAAGTTACCCTCCTAGACACAGGGCAAGGTTGTTTATGGAAGACCAGCAGTCGCCCATGCGTACCAGCCTCCCCTCTCCACGCCACCAGTGTTATCCAAGGGAAAGACAAAGGCCGATACAGCTTGGCACCTGTGACGTCGCAACTCATTTCTACAGTTGAGTGAACTGGAGCAACGTGAAATAAAGTGCCTTGGTACTTAAGTTAAATGAAATAAGTATAAAAATGTACATTGTCCATATAATTAAAAAAATTCTATATGTGGCCGAAAATTGCTTTACATTTTAAAACTGATGTAATGCTTACATTGTTTAATACAATGAAGTAGCATGAAACGATTGTACTACACTACCTTGGATATCCTTGTGCATATTTTGTGTAATATATATTATTATATAATATATATTATTATATATAATATATATATATATATATATATATATGCGTGTGTGTGTTGTGTGTGTGTGTGTGTGTATGTGTGCGCATTTGTGTGTTTGTGTATCTTGAGCGTATGTTTGCGTGTGTACAAACACTAAAATGCATTCAAAGGCTAGAATAAAGACCGAAAGAAGGTGGGAACGAGCTGAGAGAGCGAAAAGGCTACCAGAAAAGTGAAGGAGAAAGACAGCTAGAGAGACTTAAGAAGCAAGAACTAGATGTATTATAATACAGAGAAAAGTAATTAGCAAATTAAACATAATAAAACATCTCCTTCGATGGAGTAATCGTAATTAAGGGGACAATGCTACATCTGTATAAAAAGGGTGTGTGGTGAAAATTGAACTCTCATCGTCTGTGCACTTACCATCAAATTAAATTTTTGTTTTGCGAACGAAGCTTTTCATTGTTAATAAAATCATTAGCAAAACCTATTCGAGACGATGTAACAATTATACAAACAACAACTACTACAACAACAACAACATCAACGGGAAAATCACTCACGCCATCATAAGCAGAGTCGGAATCAGCACGAGTATCAAGCAACACCGGCAACTACAACGAAAACAACAACGCAATGAATAATAATAATAATAACAATATAATAATAATAATAATAATAATAATAATAATAATAATAATAATAATAATAATAATGATAATAATAATAATAAAATATAAATCGACATTCTAATTAGAAAAATGGGCCACCTCCAATATATGTAATTATCGACTTTTGAACTTTGCTTGTTCTTCGTGGCGTGCCCTTTTCTGCCTTGCAGATATATGGTAAAGATTGGGAACCGAAAAATACTAAACATTGCTAATTATATTAATTACTAGATTGATATAAATATAATTGTGCAGAATAAATTAGGAACAATAAATTTGAAAAAGAAATTACAAAAAAAAAACAAACAAAAGTAAAAGAAAATAGTATCATTTTAAAAATAATTATTAAAGTAATTATAATTACGTAATTATTTCAAAAAGAAAACAAAGCCAAAAAAAAAAAAATAAATCATAAATACACATATTTCGAAAAAGGTAGATTCTAGAAAACAGAATCGATTTTAGGTTTCATCTGTGAAAAGTTGAGAATAGTCATATATTTTGATCAGTCAAATGTATTTTATTACTTTCTAATATATTTTCTGTTTCAAGATTTTCCATTCTTCGTCAGAGAACTTGTCTCTTGATGGGGTTTGTATCACATGAGTGTGGAGGCTCAATGGCCCAGTGGTTAGGAGAGCGGACTCGTGGTCGTAGGATCGCGGTTTCGATTTCCAGACCGACTGTTGTGAGTGTTTATTGTGCGAAAACACCTAAAGCTCCACGAGGTTCCGGCAGGTGGTGCTGGCGACCCCTGCTGTACTCTTTCACCACAACTTTCTCTCACTCTTTCTTCCTCTTTCTGTTGTACCTGTATTTCAAAGGGCCAGTCTTGTCACATCCTGTCTCACGCTGAATCTCCTCGAGAACTAAATTAAGGGTATACGTGTCTGTAGATTGCTCAGCCACTTGCATGTTAATTTCACGAGCAGGCTGTTCCGTTGATCGGATCAACTGGAACCCACGTCGTCGAAACCGACGGAGTGCCACGATCATAAGAGTATTTCATAGGAATCTTATACCTGTATCATATTCACGAGTCATACATGGTGTACCTCTCCAGAACCACTCAACCACTATGAAAATTGAAATCACAACTCTTAACATTGCTACACAACTGGTGAATGTGCCTGGTTTAGTAGTTGGGGGTATTCGGCTTTTAGTCGTCAATACGTTAGTTCAATTCCAGGCGACGCGTTTTGTCCTTGAGCAACACACTTTATTTCGCGTTGTTCCAACTTGACAACCGATGCTGACAATCGCTTGACAACCGATGCTGGTGTGTTTACGTTCCCGTAGCTTAGCAGTTCGGCGAAAGAGACCCGATAGAATAAGTAGTAGGCTTACAAAGAATAAGTCCTGGGATCGATTTGTTCGATTAAAGGCGGTGCCCACTGTAAAATGACTGAAACAAGTAAAAGAGTAAACGAGTAAAAGAAAATGATATCGATGGGAAATGCAAAAAAAAAAATGAAAAGGAAACGTTTTCAAAATTGTCAATATTTTCGTAGTCCAAAAATTGCGATTTATGACATAAAATGCCCTCTAGAAATTATCCAGAGCTAATAATGACAAACTTTAATTACTAAATACTGTTAAACACACCTCTGCAAATGCAATGTACATAAGCAATTCATTTTAAATACAACGAACAACCGGCTGTGAGACCGTTTTTCGCAGATCTCCAAATGGAGATTATGGCAAGCAATGGGTTATGGGTACGTATGTCTGTGGAGTGCTCAGCCATTTTCACGTTAATTTTATGAGCAGGTTGCCCCGTTGATCGTATCAACTGGAACGGACGTCATCGCAACCGACGTAAGACTGGTTACTTAGTAATAAAATCAATCTATCCGTGTCCGACAGGTTGACATAAAAGCTCGAGTAATTTCAAACGAGAAAAACCGAATGAACTCTTCCCTTAGATAAAATTTTTACTATGATGCAAAAAATGTTTTACACAAGACACAGGCATAACATGTGTGTGTGTGTGTGTGTGTGTACATGTGTGTGTGTGAAATAAAGTGTCTTTCTCAAAGAGACACAACGTGGCATCGGATATCGAACTCACGATCATGATTTTAATATCCTAACAACCAAGCAGCATGCTTTCACAGATAAATTGTATCGTGGCACTCCGTCGGTTGCGACGACGAGCGTTCCAGTCGATTCAATCAACGGAACAGCCTGCTTGTGAAATTAACGTGCAAGTGGCTGAGCGCTCCACAGACACGTGTACCCTTAACGTAGTTCTCGGGGAGATTCAGCGTGACACAGAGTGTGACAAGGCTGGCCCTTTGAAATACATGTACAACAGAAACTGGAAGATAGAGTGAAAGTTGTGGTGAAAGAATAGAGCAGGGTTCGCCACCACCCCTGCCGGAGATTCGTGGAACTTTGGGTGTTTTCGCTCAATAAACACTCACATTGCCCGGTCTGGGAATCAAAAGCTCGATCCTACGACCGGGAGTCCGCTGCCCTAACCACTCGGCCATAGTGGCTCCACGATAAATTATATAGTGTATCAAAAGGTCAGTAGTTCGGATTATGGGGGGGGGGTTAAGTCGATTACATCAACCCTAGAATTCGACAGGTAATTATTCTATCGACCTCCCCGAGAAGATGAAAGATGAAATTAACCTCGGCAGAATTTGACCTCAGAATGTAAAGACGGGACGAAATGTCGCTAAGCATTTTGTCTGGCATGCTAAGGATTTTCTGCCATCTTTTATTTTTGATCTTCTATATAAATGAAGGTATTTCCTCCATCTGGCTGCTTTTCTTTTCTCCAAAATGGGAAGTTACATTGCGGAGCTGTTATTTTAATGAGTTGTATATATTTATCAGCCGACGACATACATATGCTCCGCCGGATGCTCCTGAATCAGTTGTTGAGTGTTCCACCCATGAGGGATCGATGCTAGATGTATCGAAACAATTGTCGTGATTAATAATAAATTCTCGTATATTCCATCTTCCGTCTTTCATTTCACGCACACACACACATACACACACACATATATATAGAAGTGTAAATACGCACACACACACACACACACACGTGTGTGTATAACTTTATACATACGTAATAGCACATTATTAATGTTGTCCAATTTCTTCATACATAACTCGAGTCTTGTTCCAGCGTATAATTTGGTCGGCATTTTGAGAAGATACCTTTATACGTAAAAGGCGCGTTGTGAGTGAGTGTATGTAACAGTTCTTATGCATGTATGCATGTACTATATACGTATATGCGTGGACTTGGTGGCTGTTTGAGTGTACGTCTATACATGGATGTATAAGGAATAATGATTTCCAATGATTTCCTTAATGTTATTAATGAATGTCTAATACCGTGTTGGCTCCAAGCCAAAGTTTATCTGATCAGTTTGACGATGAAATCACCGTTATCATTGATATAGCTTCGCCGATTCCTCTCATACCAAACTTTTATTTCCCTAGTCATCCATAGGTGCATATATAAATATATATATATATATATATATATGTGTGTGTGGTGTGTGTGTGTGTGTGTGTGTGGTGTGTAAGTGTGTTCATTTAACTACGTATTTGCCATGTATGCAAGCATGTATATATATATATATATATATATATATATATATTGCAAGCTAGCTATATAGATAGAGAGAGAGAGACAGGGAGATAGAGAGAGAGAGAGAGAGGAGAGAGAGAGAGCGGGAGGGAGAGAAAGAGAGAAGAGGGAGAGAGAAGTTGCTTTTTCTCAGTGTGTCCGTATATGCGCTTGTTTTGCGCTTCTGAATACGTATTTGCAATATAACGATATAATAATATCATTACATTGAAAATTATGTAATGATAATAATGACGATGACGACGACGACAATGAAAGTGATGATAATGATGATGATGACAACAACAACAGCAATAATAATAAACCTTTCTATCAAATATATATTTTTCTCTTTCTCTTTTACTTGTTTCAGTCATTTGACTGCGGCCATGCTGGAGCACCGCCTTTTAGTCGAGCAAATCGACCCCGGGACGTATTCTTTGTAAGCCCAGTACTTATTCTATCGGTCTCTTTTGCCGAACCGCTAAGTGACGGGGACGTAAACACACCAGCATCGGTTGTCAAACAATGCTAGGGGGACAAACACCGACACACAAACACACACACGCATATATATATACATATACATACATATATACGACGGGCTTCTTTCAGTTTCCGTCTACCAAATCCACTCACAAGGCTTTGGTTGACCTGGGGCTTATAGTAGAAGACACTTGCCCAAAGTGCCACGCAGTGGGACTGAGCCCGGAACCATGTGGTTGGTTAGCAAGCTACTTACCACACAGCCACTCCTGCATATATCTATATATATTATATATATATATATATGTGTGTATGTGTGTGTTGTGTGTGTGTGTGTGTGTGTGTGCGTACATGTGTGTGTGTTTGCGTGCGTGTGTGTGTGCAAACACGCTATCTTTAAGATAGTATGTACATAGTAACATTACATTGATATCAATTTATCATTTTCGAGAGAGTCGACGTATTAACATATCGCATGGCGAGAACTCGCCAGCTCTCGTCGTCCTCGCAGCAGAAACCGTTCTAAGTCACAGTCGTCTAGTTCTGCTCCAACGGTTTCCAATCTCTGCTGGTACCATGCCAGATTTAAGGACAAAACCCGTCGATGTATCCAGCCCTGTTCGTTCAAGTTGTCGGGAAACTAGTCGCGGGAGATTTGGGCACGTTAATTTCTTCCCAGTAATTTTTCATCGCATTGTGCATTCTTTGTTAAGGATCGGGTGTCTAGCGAATCGTTCATGGTTGACACTGGATCCAGCTGTTCTGCTTGGCTTTTGAGTCTTACTTCAGACAAGCCGAGCAATCTAGAGTGTATATGTGTAAGTATCCATAAGGTATGCATAGAAAAAACGCTTACAAGGCATGCAATATGAAGTATAGTCGAGCGAGAATTGCGGAATACCTAAAATACAGCTATGAAATGCAATTATGTTAAAGGACGTGCATTTAAAGGGTAATGAAAAATTACTGCATAAATTGTGCCAATAAACTTTAATACACACACACTTACACACACTCTCTCTCACACACACACACATATGTATGTATACATATATAAATATATAAAAATGGAACAAAAACGCAATAGAGGATAATAAAACTTTCGGATAGACGATACAAAGGCGGACAGGAGAAACAATTAGAAGGACAGGGAAGAAAAGGACGGTTTATTCGTGGCCTGATTTCTTCAGTCAAGTAACCAGACGTCATTACCGTTTCGGGTAGTTACATTTGAGACAGTTCGATCTGGTTGCCCCCAAAAAAGTCTAAGCTAAGAGCATTAGATTTTTTGTAAGAAAGCTAGCGAATGCGTACGGCAACAGGGACAAAAAACGTTGTTTGTCCCTGTTGCCCGAAACGGTTACTAAATAAAGAAGGCCACGAATGACCCGTCTATTTTCCCCCCTGTACTTCTAATTGTTGTTTCTCCTGTCCGCCTTTGTATCGTCTAAATGTCCGAATATTTTATTGTCCTCTATTGCGTTTTTGTTCCTTTGTATGTTTATATATACATATAGCGGCGTACGCACACACTTGTGCTCACCTTATGTATACATACATACATAGAAACATACATATATAATATATATATATATATATATATATGTATTATGATGTATTTTTAATAAGTTAGTATTCGTTACTATACACGATGTCATCGTAAATACCGTTCTCCGATGAAAAGCATACAACAGTGAAATATATAAAATTTAAAGAAGATTGTTGTAAGATAAAATATTCTTTTCTACAAATGGCAAAAATCCTGAAATTTCGGGTCGGCCTGTTAGTCGGTTACATCGCCCGCCACCCCGAATGCTCAAATGGAACTTATTCTATCGATCCCGAAAGGATAAAAAACAAAGTAGACCTCGGCGAAATTTCTACTTGGAACGTTTAGACGGACGAAATTCTGCTAAGAATTTTTCCCGGCGTACTAACGATTCTGCCAGTTCGCCGCCGTTCTACGATAAAATATTTCAAAACAGTTGTTAACAGAACGTGCATTTAATATCTTTAAAAAATGATAAATAAATGAGGAATATTGGCTGTAAAAGGACAGTAAAGTAAACTTTGGAATGGCTTATATCACACAAGAATGGCAAATGAAGTTGTAGCGATATTCGAACATGGAATACTCGCCAAATAGCAATTCAATGAGAGATGTCTTGAATTCGCTCGTGCGCATAACCTGTAGCCAGGTCATGAATACTTTATTCGGCCGGGGACAGTATGAAATAGTTTACTTTATATCATTGCAAATACGCTTTTGGAGGTCTGTAATAAACATGTTTTTTAAAAATAATATCAAAGATATGTGTGTGTATGTGTGTGTATCTATAGGTGCGGGAGTAGCTGTAGGGTAAGTAGCTTGCTTACCTCTTGTATTGACAGTCCAGAGTGGCCTCCGCAAGTGGCTACTCTTGTACTGGGAGGAAAGGAACTTTTCCACTTAACAGACTCCTTTTCAAGGGAGGATTACAGATTTCTCCGTGGGGGCCCCGACTTGCTGGTGCAGGATTGCTTGAAGACCGTAAGAGAGTTAAGCGGGGATTAGTATGAGAGGTTTATTGCCTCAAGTATGTGTTAAATTTGTAATGCACATTTTAGTCCAAATAAATTGTATGTGTTGAAAAATTGTAAGAGGTTTGATACCTCAATGTATATGTTTAAATATTGAAAAATGTAAGAGGTTGAATACCTCAATATATATTTGTGAAAGAACAATGTTATAGAGAAGCAGTGGGTCGGCGGGCGCTTTTTCTCTTCACCAATCCTTATCATTCTCGTATCATCATCATTCATTTCATTAATGTCTTGTCCAGCCCGCAAAGCTACCTAATCGTTGTACTGTCTTTATCACAAATACAATAAAATAAAGTAGCTTGCTTACCTGGATTCCGGTTACCCAGAGTGCATTTGTTTTGTTGTTTGTGTGCGAGTCGGACGTTTTTGTTTTTTTTGCTGCTTTGAGGGCAGACATAATGTACTCAGACTTTAGCGGGTCTGAGTTGTCTTCGGCAGAGGAAGAGCTGGTAAGGGCGGTCATAAAGATGGACGGAATGTTGGAAAAGACAAGGAGTTTTGCTGAGACCACGGAGATGAAGCGAAGGGTGTTGGACTTGGCTGGTCTGAAGGAGTATGAGAAGATGGTACAGAAGGTGGGAGGCGACGTGCGGTCACAGTTTAATGAGTGAAACAAGTAAAAGATGAAACATAAAATATAAAAGAATGCACAGATAGATAAACAAGAAAAACCCAAAATCCCAAACTACAATGTTTGACACTGAGCCAGGGTTTTGAAGATGAGGGATCAATAAAAATGGACGGGTTTTGACTGGATTGCTCTTCTCGTTGCATAGCGGTATTTGCTTCGGTTCGTTGCATTCCGAGTTCGGACTTGTTTCAGCCTAGAGCAAGAGTACTAATATAAATATTTATACAAAAATGCATGGTCTGGCAGAAATGCATGGTCTGGCAGGAGATAGACAAACTGGGTTTATAGCAATATATAATAACATACTATATGCTAACTGAATTAAAGAGTATACTTTTAGATATCTGTACGTGTATGCGTATGTGTATTTAGAAGTGTGTACCTTTCTATATATGCATGTGTATGTAAGCATAAATAAACATATATGTGCAAACACACGCACATACACATAAGATTTACACACACTGACATGCGTACACACACGAAAAGACACACGCACAAACACACACACACAAACACATATGTTGGAAGATAACATATTTATCGGGACACAATTGTATTTCTGAAAACGGGTTCTATTTATGAAGATACAAACACAAACCGTCGCCAGCCGATTCGGTTTGTGTCTGGCTCTTGCTTTTTCTCCCTTTTTCTCCATGTGTGTATGCGTCTATACACACACACACACACACACACACACACATACACACACACACACACACACACACACACATACAAATACATATATATGTATCTGTGTATATACATACTTATACACACAGATTTCGAGATAGAGAGCACGAGACGTATGTAAGATGTATTATTAGAGGGAGATACAAAGGGAGAACAAAAGCTTTTTCCCTATCAGATTGTTTGGTTGGCGGCTAACTGTGACATAGAAGCTACTGATAAAGAGCATGTTGAAAACATTACACACCAGTCACACCTTATCGCTTTGTTTTGTGTTCGCCTGTGAAACTCTGTACGTCATTATACACACATACACACATACACGCACACACAACACACACACATACATACATACATACATGATATATATGTCAGTGTGTATGTGTCTGTGTGTGCATGTACATATAATATACGTATAATATATATATATATACATATACACACAACATATATATGCATATATATATATATATATATTAATAATATGCGTTTGTGTGTATGTATTTATATTACGAGTATTAATATATACATTTACATACTTGTGTTGTGTGTCTGTGTTTATGCACATATGCATACATACATGTATGTTTTAATGCATATAGATAAATAGCTATATGTATGTATGTATATATATATATATATATATATATATATATTTATATATATATATATATATATTATATATATATATATATATATATATATGTATGTATTATGTATATTTTAAAGTATTCTGTCTAACTTCCTATACCCACACACACACATACACATACAGACACACACATGTATATACATATGCATGTGAAAATATGAGTGAATATACATGTGTGTGTATCTGTTTGCATGTTTAAAGATGTGTATATATGCGTATGCATGGATTTCGGTATCTAAGTGTGTATATGTGTGGGCATGTTTGTGTTTACTCTTATGTAATGGTGTGTTGGTATTTGATATGTAAAAGATTACATGTGTGTGTGTGTATGTGCATGTTCCTTCGTGTACGTGTGTGTATATAGAAGCTTATTTGCGCTTGTTCGCGTGCGTGTGATTCATATGTGCATTTGGGTGTATGTGTGTCAACATTTGTTTGTGTGCATGTATATATATGCGCACGTGTGCTTGTATATATATGAGCACGCCATTCTATGTATTTGCGTGAGTGCGTACATGTATCTACGTGTGTGTGTGTGTGTGTACGCTTATATAGTGTGTGTTTATATGTGTGTATGTGTGTGTTAGTCTGTTGCTTTACAAATCAAAGAAGCCATGAATCGTATTGTGAACACCTTGCCCTGTTATGTGTGTATCTGCTTACGCATCTATGTATGTGTGTATGCATGTATGTATGTATATATGTATGTATGCATGTATGTGTGTGTGCATGTAGTTATGTAAGCGTTTGTTTTTGCTTGTGTGTGTATGTGTGTATATGTGTATGTGCATCTGTGGTATTGCTTGTGTTGGTGTGTATGTTCACGGCATATTCCTGTATACAGGTTGCTGGAAATGAGAAGTGAGTATGCAAATAAGTTTATTTACACACACACACATACACACACATGCACACACCTATATATACATATGTGTGCATGTGCGTGTTCAGATGTTAAGTACAAACATATATATGTATACATATGTATATATATATATATATATATACACATGTGCACACATATAAGCATATATATGTATGTGTACGTCTGTGGAGCATTATATTGCATATATATATATATATATATATATGTGTGTGTGTGTGTGTGTGTGTATGTGTGTTTGTATGTATGTATATATGTATGTATGAATATATATATGTACATATAAGTATATATTAGTGTGTGTATATATATATATATATATATATAAAGTACCTTGTGTATATATAATATATATGTATATGTACAGGTATATATGTGAATGTGTGCGTGTGTATACGTATGTGTGTGTGTGTGTGTTTGTGTGTAGAGTGTTTGATTTTATATGAATATTTGTTAGTGCGTGTGTATACGTAGTTTGTATGCACGAGAGACAGAAACACAAATAAAAGAGATGAGACACACACACACACACACACACATAGAGGAGAAACAGAAGAACCATGAGAGAGGCAAAGAAAGAGAGAGAGAGAGAGAGAGAATGATGTAATGTGAGAATGGATGTGTGTTAGGTTTGCTTGTGTGGTGTTGTCAATGAGATGAGCTGATAAATATCCTTCAGCTATGAGTTCATAGAACATGAAGTGTAATCAAGCCGAAAGAACCGATTCTTTACTGCAGATCTCATCTGGTATTTGGCAACGAATCACTAGTATCTCGTGTTCTGCTCCAGCCTTTTTCTTCTTCATCACATTCTTGTTGTTCTTGTTGCACGTCTATATTTTGTTATGCTTGTTTGTTATTTTTTGCTAGATTTTTTTATGCTGTGTGGTGGTATCACACCGCCTTTCATTTTAGTTTATATATGTGGTTGTATGTGTGTGTTTGTGTATATGTGTGTGGGATGTATTTGTTTGTGTTTTGTTCGGTGCTGCTTTTTTTTATACTTTTCGTCTTATGAAGGTAGGCATGTATACTTTGAACATTTCAAATTCCCAAACGATGAAGAGGACAAAATAAATTTTAAAAAATAACAAATATATAGAGTGAGAGATTTTTGAATTTCATTGGAGCTGACCGTAAACAAGTGTACCTTGATCAACACACTCTTGTATATGCTTTGTGTGTGCGTGTGTCCGTATGTGTGTGTGTGTGTGAGATCGTGATTGTATATATATATATATACATATATACATATATACACATACGCATGTGTGAAAAGTGTATGTGTGCGTATACACATACACACATGTATATATATATATATATATATATACGTGTGCGTGTATGTGTGTATGTAGATACACTTATATGTGTTTATATATGCATACAAACTACATATATATATATTATATATATATATATATATATATATAATTCTGATTATCTTCACTCAAAACGACAACGACGACGACCATAATGATGATGGTGACGATGATGATGACGATGATGACGACGACGACGACGGTGATGATGATGATGATGATGATGATGATGTTCATGACAACGATGATGATGATGATGTTGATGATGATGATGGTGATGATGACGATGATGATTTTAATGATGAGGATGGTGGTGATGATGATGATGATGATGGTGATGGTGATGATGATTATGATGACGATGACGATAATGATGACGAAGGAATTAAAGAATAGAAATAATGCACAGGATAAAGTGAAGCTGATGTAACATGCAAACACTATCCGACACTTGCACAACGCAATGTTGTACATAACCGCAAATACAGGGACATTCACCCGCTGGTGCAGTAGCGTCTCACATGGACATGTCGAAAGCAGAAGCTAACAGCAACAACAACTGCAACAACAGCATCAACAACAACAACAACAACTACAACTACAACAACAATTATAATCACGGCCAGAATCACCAGGAAAGTATTAGATAGTTGGATAGAGCTGATAGCGGGGTACCATAGCCTGCAGATAGCAAGCCCGGTACACATTCAAGACTCTAAGAGCAAAAAGACAACGTGAGTTAATAATTGATAATAATAATAATGATAATATAATAATAATATTATTATTATTATTAATAATAATAATACTAATAATAATAATAATAATAATAATAATAATAATGACAACAACATAATAATAATAATATATAATAATTAATATAATAATAATAATAATAATAATAATAATCTAATATATAATAATAATAATAATAATAATTATAATAATAATAATAATAATAATAATGATGATGATGAGTGATAATAATAATAATAATATAATAATAATAGTAATAATAACAATAATATAATAATAATAATAATAATAATAATAATCATAATAATAATAATAATAATAATTAATATAATAATAATAATAAATAATAATAATATATAATAATAAATAATAATAATAATAATAATAATAATAATAATAATAATAATAATAATAATATAATCTGCTCAATACCACAGATGTGCTTGTCAGTTGTTTGACCTTAACCAGTTGAGCATGTCCCTTAGTGGCTGACGATATGTGCATCTCTGATCAGGAGTAGAAGTAGTGGGGGAAGCATCATAGCCATGTGTTGAGAGGGATTCTTTGGGGTTTGAATAGTTCACCTCTGGAAACATGGGTGGTTCTTTCAACATCCTTAAACAACCCTTATTCAGGGACCGTTTGAGCGGGATGGGCTACTCAACCTGAAGAAAATTCTAACTGGGCCCCACCTGCAAGGTCATGTGCTGTTTATTTTGATATGAGATCACCACCATGTCCGCGCACATATGGTTGTGATGCATGTGCCTGGTGTGACCTTTATCAGACGGGTAGTCATGATGGGTATATTGGGCTTCGTATATTTTAACCCCAGTGTCACTTTGATGGCATGCACTGCTCTCTCACTCATAATAATAATAATAATATATAATAATATAATAATAATAATAATAATAATAATAAAATAATAATAATAATATAATAATAATAATAATAATAATAATAATGATAAGGCATCTCAAGGCGGTTACAATACCAGTGATCGTAGGAGCACTAGGAATGATCAAGAAGGGAACCGAAAATTGTATGAGAATGATCTCTGGCTTACCATCCCTGCAAGAAGTGCAAAAGATTGTCTTAACTGGTACATCACACGTATTGAGAAGAGCATTGTCGATGTGAGAACTATTACTACCCATGTATTTTAATTTAACTTTAAAAAATAAATAAAATAAAATAACGAACTAGTGAGTTTAATTTAATGGCCTACCAATGTATACTATGAGTTTCTTTGCCCTAGGAGTCGGGAAGACACTCGGCAAGAAATGGAAGCAAATTTAAAAGAAGAAAAAAATAAAATAATAATAATAGCAATAATAATAACAACAATATAATAATAATAATAATAATAATAATAATAATAATAATAATAACAATAATAATAATAATAACAATAATAATAATAATAAGTTACAGTTACAGCTACAATATACTTAACTGGACACGAAATGAACTGACCAAAATAGATAGGAAAACAAGAAGAATAATGACAGGATCTAGGATACATCACCCAATCTGACATAGAAAGACTATATACAACATATAGAAGGTGGTAGAGGCCTATACAGCTGAAAACTACTATAAATAACCACCACAGGACTGCAAAAATATCTACTTCAAAGGAAGGGAAACTGATCCAGATAGCGACAAAACACGAGCAAAACAAAAAACTGTTCTCAGTATTTAAGGAAGCTGACAAATACAAACAAGAAATCATACCACCTAATAACATGAAGAAGAAGAAGAAGATGAAGAAACAACAAAAGCTATAAAACAAATGAAATCCAACTAAAATAGAACAGCAACGAACCATGATAAAACGATGGCAAGAAAAGCCCTTCATGGTAAATACTGGACTAAACTAAACGCAAAAGAAATAGACAAAGAAAAATCCCAGCAATGGTTGAGAAGCTCAGGACTCAAAGCAGAAACACAGGGATTTTTAATTGCAGCAGCAAAGACCAAGCCTCCCCACCAGAATTTAAAAACCAAACATGTAATGAAAAGAAATATATACAAACCTGCAGAATATGTGGAGATGGACAAGAAACAATAAGTCATATTATCTCTAGCTGCCCAGTCCTGGCTAAGAAGGAATATATTCACAGACATGACAGAGTTGGAACCTACATACATTGGAAGCTATGCCAACATTATGGAATAACAACAGAAAAAAGATGGTATAGGCACACCCAGAAAAGGTCACAGAAAACGAGAAAGCCACCATACTCTGGGATATGCCGATACACACAGATAGAGAAATTAAGGCCAACAGACCAGATATAGTTGTCAGAGATCATGAAGAAAAAAAATGCTTTCTAATTGATGTATCAATACGGGCTGATGACAACGTGTCTCTAAAAGAAATGGAGAAACTCTCAAATACAAAGACCTGGAAATAGAGGTAACTAGAATGTGGAATCGAAAACAGAACAATTCCTATCATAGTAGGTGCATTAGGCATGATAAAAAAATATTCAGACAAATACATAACAAAAAACACCAGGACTTACAAACACATATAACATACAGAAAATTGCACTACTAGGCACTGCACACATCCTACGCAGAACACTTTCCATACAATAACCATCAGAGCATCACAACAAATCACAGCACACGCCCAAGGCACACAGAGCTGCGCTCGGTAGTGAAGTGAACGCACGCTAAAAAAATAAAACTACTGAATAATAATAATAATAATAATATAATAATAATATAATAATAATAATAATATAATAATAATATTAATAATAATAATAATAATAATAATATAAAATAATAATAATAATAATAATAATAATAATAATAATAATAATAATAATAAGAAGAAGAAGAAGAAGAAGAAGAAGAAGAAGAAGTTGTCAAAGTAAAAAGACCTCGAAACTGAAGTATTCAAGATGTTGGGCAAGAAGATGAAGTTAATACCAGTAATAATTGGAGCACTGGGCATGATAAGAAAATACATTGACAAAAACGTAGAAGCTATACCTGGATCCTCAACACGACACACTATCCAAGAGATAGCCCTGCTAGGAACAGTCCACATCCTACGCAAGATTCTATCAATTCAATAATACAACCTAAACAAGACACCCAACAAACACAAGATGCACTCTATACAGCTATTATCCAGTGAAATAAACTTCTACCGGCGTCCATTCAACCAACGCATTACATACTCAATACACAATACAAGCAATAATACAACAAAGAACTGCACTCAAGAGAAAAAAAAAACTAACCCAAAACAATACCGGTAAGATTTTTCGCGCTCCCAACAACAGAAAAGAACACACCATGCTGCACACACCCCAGCAGCACGGAGGAGCAGCAGGTGATGCAGTAGAAATTTGCCTCAAACTATCAAATGCTAAAGAATTATATAATAATAATAATAATAATAATAATAATAATAATAATAATAATAATAGAAACAAAAGAGAAGAGTGCCATTGTTATCAAGTGAATGATATTTTGACATCTCGTGTCTTCTTCAGGTTCAAAAAATGAACTTGTCAATCAGCTTCATTTTGGCAATGTTTAACAAAAAAAAGGCGTTGTTATCAAGTGAACCTTTTTTGCTTCTATACCTTCTGGAAGAGTAACATCAATCCAATAAATAATAATAATAATAATAAATAACAAAAATAATAAATGCGCCCTTTTTAAAGCCTAGCTATGCTCATGCGCGCGGTATCCCGGTTTCTATGGCGAATGTGTTCCCCAGCTGGACGGGACGCCAGTCCATCGAAGCATTACTCATTTTTGTCAGCTGAGGGGACTGGAGCAACGTGAAATGAGGTGTTTTGCTCAAGAACACAACGCGTCGTCCGGTCCAGGAATGGAAACCACAATCTTACGATCATGGTGCTGACACTCTAACCACTAAGCCACGCGCCTCCACAGATAATAATAATGATGATGATAATCTGTCCTCAAATGAAAAGATAAAACAAATAAAAAATATAAACAAACAAACCAGCTTCCAAGATTCTGAGAAGAAATAGGAGTATAAATCATTGCATGGCACTGTCTACGGCAACAGGCAAACAACTGGATGTTATAGCAGGTTTTAAAATACGAAGGTACCCAAAGTTGCACTAAGAGATAAATATCCCATAATACTCCTCTGAGAAATGCATCTAACCGAACAAATAATGTGTACCTAACTGACGATATAAGACAAATATAAAGAAACAGAGCCAAACAGACAAGCCTGTAATATATTAACGAAAAATGAAGGCAAATAATCCATCAGAACCAAGGACTCTGATATCGACCAGACACTCAGCCATCAGCAGTTTGCATGATCTGGTCTTTAGTCGAAACCTGAAGGGTATATAATTGCTGCACAGAATCAGAGCCTTCCAGCGCGCGAGCTCACACACACATACGTATGTATGTATACATGTATATATATACACACACACACAGGCTTATGCGCGTGTATATATATATATATATATATGTGTGTGTGTGTGTAGTGTGTGTGTATATGAATACAAACAGCTTATAATATGACCAGGAACATTCTTGACAGAACGAGAATATACTATGGTAATAGAAGACGTTGCAATCTATGTACGATAGAAATATCGGAAAATTTATTTGTGGAAATCATTCTCATAAGCAGACACACTAAACAAATTAAGAACTATAGTTCGATATAAACAAATATAAATACCCTGTCTTCATAGTTTACTGAATGATGTAATCGTTCCCCAAATATATCAATACATTAATTCTGAATATCAAGCAGACAATTACTTCTTTTCCGCTCATATATATATATATATATATATATATATATATATATATATATTATATATATATATATATATATATATATATGTATGTATATATAATATATATATATATATATATATATATATATATATGTATGTATATATATTATATATATATATATATATATATCTATATATATATATATATACATATATATATATATATGTATATACACATATAATATATGTATATATATATATATAGGTTCTATATATACATATGTGTGGTGTGTATTTAATAATAAGGTAGATAAAGTGAATATTAATTAATTCATATCAATTTAAAACCAGTAGTCTATCAATAACTATCTGAAAAATCATAAAAAATTTCAATACATGTATATACCATGTCCACACACACACACACACACACACACACCACACACACCACACACCACACACCACATATATATATATATATATATTATATATATATATATATATATATAATATAAATATATATATTATATATATAATATATATATATCATATCATCGTATTTTTACGTACAAAGACCGTCTTGAAGAAAAGGAGCGAAATAATGGATTTTGTTGTATTAGAGACAATGTTAAACTACTTTACGCAACAGAAAACACTTTGTGGTCCTATGTTTGAATATACATCTAAAACGCATATCATACTTATGTACATAAATTTCATTTTTCTCTATGCTAGTCATCAATATATTTTCACATTCGCCTTTCAAGCATATATATGCTGCAAGAAAATAATATCTTGAACTTAGTGTATGTTATGAATACTCTTTTAAGAAAAATTCTTTCCGTTTTTATATCTCAAACTGCTTAGACAGTATACAGATTACATAATACATAATTCATTTAAAAATTGAGAAAAAAAGGATTAATTCTACAAATATTGACAATGAAATATATAGACCACTAACAGATGTTAATTCACATATTGTATTGCAATCGCTTTTCTATATTTGAATATTTATTTCCTATACGTATACACTTATTTTTTGCAATCTTTCTATATTTCTGGCAATTTTTATTTTGTATTAATTTTTTAGCTACACTTTTCCACGAAGAACGCTCATTGTTTCATGAAATAGCTGTTTCCTTTTCCTTTTTAATGACACAGTTACTTGTATATTGTATATTGTATATTGACAAGATATTGACGATGCTCATTGACCTCATACTTGGCGAGAAAAACAATTACGTACTTGTGGCATACGGAATTTTGATTATCATATGATACATACATACATACATACATGCATACATACATTCACACACACGCGCAAACGCATACACATAATTATACACACACATGTATATAAATGTATATCTGATGAACCCTACAATAGGGTAAAAGCAGAGAGACTTTGCTAAAACAAATCGGTTATTAATATACAGCGACCTGTATTACTTCCATTTCATTCTCTTTGCAAACTGATTCAATTATATACCTATGTATGTACATTTGCATACGTTTATAGTATATATATATATATATATATATATATATATATTTATATGCACACAATTATTCATGGTTATATATATATATACATACATGCACACAAATATTTATGCTTATATATATATATATGTACACATATTTACATATATATGTATACATACGCATAAATACATTTGTATATATAATCATATATGCAAGTGTGTATGTGTGTATGTATATAGTTATATATATATACTCTAACATATACATAAAGTACTTATGTTTGTATACAGTGTGTATATATAAAAATTGTGCGTGTAAGTGTGTGTGCGTGTGCGTGAGTGCATGTGTCCATCTACCAGTGAGCGTGTGCAGGTACGTATTGGTGTGT
>NW_021836385.1:0-20000 GCF_006345805.1 Octopus sinensis
CGATGACGCCTCTGGTACCACTAATCTGGGATGACTTCAGCCCTTTCAAGCAAGAGCCTGAAGCGAGAGGTCAAAATAAAAAAAAAACATCTGACATATGTACCTTCCTTTTCTTTTGTGAACTTTTAACTTGTCTCAGCCATGGGACGGCGGCCAAGCTGGGCCACCACCATGAAAAGCTTAGTCAAACAAATCAACCAAAGTACCAAGTCTTGTACTTATTCTATCCGTCTCTTTTACCGAACCGTTAAATTACGAACGTAAACAAACCAACAGAGTTTGTCAAGCAATGGAGGGGGCACACACGCCACCCCCATATATATATATATATACATACATATAGTGTGTGTATGTATGTATTTATGTATGTGTGTGTATTAGTATGTATGTCTGCGAGTATGTATGTATGTTTGTTTGTGTGTGTGTGTGAGTATGTATGTGACGGGTTCTTTTCCGTTTCCTTCTACTAAATTTAGTAACAAGGCCCTGGACGGCTCGGGGCCATAGCAGAAGACCCCTGCCCAAA
The DNA here is from genome assembly GCF_006345805.1 of Octopus sinensis. Lineage (NCBI taxonomy): Eukaryota > Metazoa > Mollusca > Cephalopoda > Octopoda > Octopodidae > Octopus > Octopus sinensis. The sequence goes on from NW_021836385.1 coordinate 527, forward strand.
ATACCGCGCAGTGGAACCGGACCCGAAGCCACGCTGTAGTAAAGCGAGTTCCTTAGCCACACTGTCCTACCTGCGCCGGCTATGATCATATTCCCTCATAAAGTTTATAGTAAATTACAAAGCAACACGTTTAAGAGTAAACAGGATGCAATGATTTAAATAGTAGCGTGATGCAGGCAACTATCTTGTAGGGAGATACTGTATAACTTACACTGTATGTAGCGGTCCGGCGGGAAGAAACCGATAGAATAAACAAGGCTTTAAAAAATTCTAACGTTTCGAGGCGGTGCTCTAGCATGGCCACAGCACAATGAGTGAAACAAATAAAAGATAATCAAGCAAAAAAAGAAAAAAAAAAATTTGTGAGCCGAGCTCAGCACCAAAGTTCGCAATGGGGTTTCAATTTTCGTTTGAATTTACTTGATTTTATTTTCTTCGTTGATTTTTACCCCCCGCCCAACATATCTTGGCAACTTTATAAACGCAATGTCATGTATCGAGGAAGTATCAGAATTCTTATTTCTTTACTACCCACAAGGAGCTAAACATATAGAGGGGACAAACAAGGACAGACAAATGGATAAAGTCGATTATATCGACTCCAGTGCGTAACTGGTACTTAATTTATCGAGCCCGAAAGGATGAAAGACAAAGTCGACCTCGGCGGAATTTGAACTCAGAATGTAGCGGCAGACGAAATACCTATTTCTTTACTACCCACAAGGGGCTAAACACAGAAGGGACAAACAAGGACAGACAAACAAATTAAGTCGATTATATCGACCCAGTGTGTAACTGGTACTTATTTAATCGACCCCGAAAGGATGAAAGGCAAAGTCCACCCCGGCGGAATTTGATCTCAGAACGTATCGGCAGACGAAGTACGGCTAAGCATTTCGCCCGGCGTGCCAACGATTCTGTCAGCTCGCCGCCTTTCAGAATTCTAAGACCTTGTCAATATTGGTGTTATTGTCATGGATTTTGATTTGACACAATGATCAAATCGTGCGCGGAGGTAATTACTTATTTGTGTGCAACCCACGTTTCTTTCCCAACTAAATTGTTCCGTGTTCAGTCCCACTGTGTGGTACCTTGGGTAAGTTTTTTCTTCTATAGCTTCAGATCAACCAAAGCCTTGTGAGTGGATTTTGTAGACAGAAACTGAAAGAAGCTCGTCGTGTATGTATATATATCTATCTACCGACCAGGCTATCAGATGTTGCTACACATCGCTGGCCACAATGCGCTTCGCTGGTTTTAGCCTTCAAATGCCGCCACCCCGCTGGCTAAGCGAGCAGGCCAACAGAAGGAAGAGTGAAAGTTGTGGCGAAAGAGTACAGCAGGGATCGCCACCACCCCCTGCTGGAGACTCGTAGAGCTTTAGGTGTTTTCGCTCAATAAACACTCACAACGCTCGGTCTGGGAATCGAAACCGCGATCCTACAACCGCGAGTCCGCTGCCCTAAAACACTGGGCCATTGCACCTCCAGCATATATATATATATATATATATATATAATATATATATATATATTATATATATATATATATATATATATATAATATATATATATATATTATATATATATATATAATATATATTATATATATATATATATATATATATATATATATATATATATTATATATATATATATATATTATTATTACTATTATTTTTAGTTTTTATGTATATATATATATAAGACGGAGGTGGAAATAGCACGGAAGTAAATCTAAGACATTTCAATTTAAAAAGGAATTTAATAAAATGGTTTTAAAAGTTATATAAAGAAAATATTACTGCTTTCAATGATGAATCTCATTTGATTAGATATCAGTAAAAATTTATAAAAATTTGAAGTAAAGACAGTTTATATTGTGTCTGAGGGTGAAAAACATGTCTGGAGAGGTTTCGTTGAAGTCTTGAATACAGTTTGGTATAGAGTTCAGGGTGTTAGAGAGAAAGAGACGGGGTGTGGTTGTCTATTGTCTAAAAGAAACTTTTGTGGGTCCCTGCGTGTGTGTGTGTCGTTCCCCACTACGACTTGACATTCGATGTTAGAGTGTTTACGCCCCTTAACTTAGCAGTTCGGCAGAAGATATCGATAGAATAAGTAGCAGGCTTTTAAAAGACAATCATTGGGGTTGATTCATTCGACTAGAACAGTGAGGTCACAGTTCTAATGATTGAAACAAGTAAAAGATTAAAAAATAAAAGATAGCAACTAAGTGGATGAATTTGAAGCTGGGAAACGTAGGATCATGAGAAGCAATCATCTGTAATAAAGGGTTCAAATTTTGGCATTGCATCGACACCAGTATTTGACTGGTACATATTTTATCGTCCTTGAAAGGATGAAAGGTAAAGTCGATATCGGCTGAATTTGAACTCAGAATGTAAAAGCGGAGGAAATGCCGCTAAGCATTTTGTCCGGCCTGCTAACGGTCCCGCCAGCTGTTTCCATCACCAGTCCATGTGTCATCAATTCTTTTGAGTCAGGCACGACAAAGTATACTCTTTACTCTTTTACTTGTTTCAGTCATTTGACTGCGGCCATGCTGGAGCACCGCCTTTAGTCGAGCAACTCGACCCCGTGACTTATTCTTTTTGTAAGCCCAGTACTTATTCTATCGGTCTCATTTTTGCCGAACCGCTAAGTGACGGGGACGTAAAAACACCAGCATCGGTTATCAAGCAATGCTAGGGGGACAAACACACTCACACAAACACACACACGCATATATATATATACATATATACGACGGGCTTCTTTCAGTTTCCGTCTACCAAATCCACTCACAAGGCATTGGTCGGTCCGGGGCTATAGCAGAAGACACTTGCCCAAGATGCCACGCAGTGGACTGAACCCGGAACCATGTGGTTGGTTAGCAAGCTACTTACCACACAGCCACTCCTACGCCTATATTGTTCTTTTTAGGCGAGCTGGCAGAGCTGGCAGAAACGTTAGCGCGCCGGGCGAAATGCTTAGCGGTATTTCGTCTGCGTTACGTTCTGAGTTCAAATTCCGCCGAGGTCGACTTTGCCTTTCATCCTTTCGGGGTCGATAAATTAAATACCAGTTACGCACTGGGGTCGATGTAATCGACTTAATACCTATGTCTGTCCTTGTTTGTCCCCTCTGTGTTTAGCCCCTTGTGGGTAATAAAGAAATAGGTATTTCGTCTGTCGTTACGTTCTGAGTTCAAATTCCGCCGAGGTCGACTTTGCCTTTCATCCTTTCGGGGTCGATAAATTAAGTACCAGTTACGCACTGGGATCGATGTAATCGACTTTATCCGTTTGTCTGTCCTTGTTTGTCCCCTCTATGTCTAGCCCCTTGTGGGTAGTAAAGAAATATATATTGTTCTTTTTAACCTGTTGACCATCCATTATCGTGTTGAATTAAAATCAAAGGTAAAAGTCAAGGCCGTGACTATAATGAAGAACTTATCAACCGAATTGTTACATACCTTACGTATGTTTAATGTAGAAAGACTTTGTCTACTTCAATAGCAAATATTTATGACATTGAGATAAGGCTGTGCACCTTTTTTTTTTTACATTTGTAGCATCAATTTAATGAGTATATATTCTTTTCTACTCAAGGCACAAGGCCCGAAATTTTTGGAGAGGGGGCCAGTCGATTAGCTCAACCCCAGTACGTAACTGGTACTTATTTAATCGACCCCGAAAGGATGAAAGGCAAAGTCAACCTCGGCGGAATTTGAACTCAGAACGTAAGGGCAGACGAAATACCTATTTCTTTACTACCCACAAGGGGCTACACACAGAGGGGACAAACAGGGACAGACAAACGGATAAAGTCGATTATATCGACCCCAGTGTGTAACTGGTACTGAATTTATCGACCCCGAAAGGATGAAAGGCAAAGTCGACCTCGGCGGAATTTGAGCTCAGAACGTATCGGCAGACGAAATACCGCTAAGCATTTCGCCCGGCGTGCTAACGTTTCTGCCAGCTCGATGCCTTTTAATGAGAATATATTGTTAATAAAGTCATTGAATTGAAGTTGGATGACTAAAGTGCAAAGATGAACCTCGTGAACCTGGAACTTATAAATGAACGAATTGATTAGTTCGTCCGTCATTGACCACGATGATTAAGGACATCATGTGGGAGAAAGAAATGGGAATGGTGTGTATGGCTGTGGTCAGTCAGTCCGATGCATGCTCGGAAGGCTCTGCCTCAAGTCGGGCAGTGGTGGACTCCTGGCACTGAAGGTGACGCATTGGCTCTGGACTTGCGCAGACCACATTACCTTCGTGCTCCTGCAATCTTTTTTTGTTCGTAGAAGGTGGCACCTCTGTTGGTGCAGCTCCACCAGGCAGGGCGTTTTTGCGCTTACGTTTCCCAGGTGTCGGATTTGATCTCAAAGCATTTGAACGTATCCTTGAAATGCCTTTTCCGTCCATCTTGTGTGTCCTTGCCTTCCACCAGTTCTCTGTAAAACAGTCTTTTGGGGAGTCATATCTCAGGCATTTGAACCAGGTAGCCTGACCGCTTGACATCTGCTCTCCTCAGCCGTGTGTGGAAGATCAGCCCGCGAGAGGACCTCCGTGTCTGGGGCCTTGCCTTGCCACGTGATTTTTCAACAGCGTTCTCATGCAGTTCATGTGGAAACAGTTTAGATTTTTGGTGTGGTGTTCGTAAACCAGGTCTCGTAGGTGTACAGTAGAGTAGGCAGCTAACTGCTTGCTACACCTTCAACTTTGGGGCCAGCCCAATGCCCTTTTTTACCACACTGATTCACACAGCCACTCGAATACTGAGCTTCCTTTGGCGATGCGTGTCGATTTCATTGTCAATGTTCAAAGACCCGGAAGAATGGGCTGCCGAGGTACGTGAATTTATTAACAACCTTCAGGGTTTCCCCTTCGATAGTGACAGCTGGTTCCACATATTCTTCTGCAAGGCAGGTCGGTGCATGACCCCTGTCAACTGGGTACAGACTGTGAGGTCAAGGTTGTTGCAAGCCGTGGAAAATCAGTAGAAAATTATTAGATGAACGAATTGGAGCTGTTTTGACTAATATGTCTACCTTTAGTAGGGTGTTATTTAAAAGAAGATTTGACATCTATTTCTAGCATTTCGACTAACCGCTAGCAATTTAGCTTCCTATATTGCCTCGAAAATTGTTATTCGTTTACGAAACAAGGTTAATGTAGATTTATGATATTTATTCTATCCAGGAGCCATTTTTGTTGTAGGTGAACGAAAACAGCTTCGACCAAGGATCGAAACCCTACCGCGGATTTGATTCTTCTTTGGACGCTTGCTTCTTCCTCTTCATCTCAGCATCACAACGCTTCTATATTTTTTATTAACGTCATAGTTAACAGACATGTTATTGTATGCAAACTTAGACAATAGACAACAGAGGTTGTAACAGTTCAACATCGAACACGACTAGGGTGTGTATGTTTATATTTGTCTCTGGTCGTATGTATGTATGTAAATGTTTAAACTAATATGTAACCGTGTGCACGACACACACGCGCGTGTGTGTGTCTGTCGATGCATGTATGAATGTGTCTATCTGTGAATGTATGTGTGTGTCTGTGCTACCAGTGCTTTGAGGTCGCTAGGAAGTGTTGTTGTAAAGTTGTCTTGGTCCTGATATTTTATATCTTAATGGATTTTCCCTGTCTCCATTGAAACTTTTTCTTGTAATGTGTCAATTCGTGTGGTATGTAACAACAAGAAACCGATCCTTAGGTTGTATATGATAATATGCCCTTATATGCTTATATGTATGTATGTATATATATATATATATATATATATATATATAGATATATATATATATATATATATATATATATATATATATATATATATAATATATATATGTATATATATGCATTTGTATATGCGCATTCACCTAATAACGTATTTTAATGTAATCTGTTGTATAAAGATATCACAAATAATATCATCTTACATACGCATACACACCACGCACTCATATGCACACAATACATAAATGCATAATACATATACACATACGCATACATAGCCCACACTCACAAACATACGTATATAAAGATATATATATATTCTCTTATACATCTGTATATATACACAAATATATACAGACATAGATATATGCATATGGTGTATTATATATATATATGTATATCATATATATATATATATTAGTAATATATATATGTATATATTAGACTATATATATGTAAACACATATATATTAGTGTATATATATATACATACAAACACACATACATATATATATTGACAAAATTAAAGATAAGGATATATATATATATATATATATATATGTATATATGCATGTACATATATACATAAACATACACACACACTGATATATACTTACACTGACAGACACAACCACACACACATGCATAAATACACATCTGCAGACGTCCATATTTACATATCCCCATACACATGCGCGAATCTCAATGCCCATGGCTGATATACACACTTCCTTTTGCTAACCATTTCCGGTTGCTCCCGTGTTTCCACCATTTTTACCTAAAACTAAAAGTTTCTTGTCATAATCTATGCAGGAGAATGTAAGTAACATTGTAGTCGAATGTTAAGAACAGAATGGGAATGTGTGAAAGGAGGGAAGAGAGGGAGAGAGAGAGAGAGAAAGAGAGAGGGAGAGAGGGAGAGAGATAGAGGGAGAGAGGGAGAGAGAGAGAGAGAGAGAGAGAGAGAGAGAGAGAGAGAGAGAGAGGAATAGAAATACAAGTCATTGAAAGAGCGAGGCTGAAAGACAATGATGCAGATTGAATGAAGGATAAACGGGTAAGAAGGTTGAGAGATGGATGGAGAGGTGGAGAGAGAGAGAGAGAGGAAAAGAGAGAGAGCAATGAAGGGAATATGAGAGGAAAAGAGATAGAGAGAGAAAGAGGGTCAAGGGAGGTAAATAGAGATTTAAGAAAGAGCGGGGGAGAGTGAGAAGGAAGAAGAAGAAGAAGAAGAAGAAGAAGAAGAAGAAGAAGAAGAAGAAGAAGAAGAAGAAGAAGAAGAAGAAGAAGAAGAAGAAGAAGAAGAAGAGAGATGGAGAGGGATGAGTGAATTTGGTAAAAATAGAGAGAAGGGGATTCAGAATGTGAGCCACTGAATGAGTCGAAATCAAAAGCGTGGTACTTATTTTATCGATCTTAGTTGCCTGGCCGCAAAGTTACGAATGCGTCAATAAATTAACAGGTGGAAAAGAGACAAACGCAGGCACGCACACACACACATAAACACACACACACGCGACGGGCTTCCACACAACTTCCGTCCACCAAATTCACTCACAAGGCTTTGGTTGTCTCGGGGCTATAGCAGAAGACACCTACCTAAGGCGAACCTGAAACCAACGGTTTGCAAAGCGAGCGAGCTTCTTACCCCGTAGCAATGCCTGCCAACCAGCCGACCCTCTTATACTTTTACTCGGCCATTCTTCCAGCACGACATCGGCAACTACAAAGGAATAGATGTTTCACTAATAATACCGAAACATGTTCGTTGTTGTCTCCCCTAGTTACCGAAACAGTGACAATATTCTAACTAACTGGTTCTCCGTCGGTTGCGGCAATGCGTGTCCTAGTTGATCCGATAAACGGAACAACCTGCTCACGAAATTAACGCGCAAGTGGCTGAGCGCCCACTGACACACGTACCCTTAACGTAGTTCTCTTTGTGTCTGTGTTTGTCACTCCAGTACCACTTGACAACCGAAGTTGGTTTGTTTATGTCTTCGTAACTTAGTGATTCCATGAAAAGGCCGATAGAATATGTATTAGACTTACAGACCAGAAAACAAAGGTACTGGATTCGGTTGGTTTGACGACAACTCTTCAAGGTGATGTCCCTGCATGGCTGCTGTCCAATGACTGAAACAAGCAGAAAATAAAAGAAAGCTTATCCTCAGGTCGGTTGACTTTGGATCCAAATTATTTCAACCTTGGAATCTCATATTCTTTGAAGACATACCCACAACAACATTATGTTATGAGTGCTTTTTTTTTAAAAAAAAAGGAAATATTTTTGAGGGAGACTTAGCTCTTTTATTGATTGTTTTAATGAAGGTACAATAAGAGAAGGGAAAGGAAACGTCGACGTGTCATCCGGATGACACTTATTTGTTCGACTCCGCAGCCAGGAGAAGTAAAGTTGATGCTGGCCATTCTCAATTCGGAGTAATAGTCCCCTGATTTACTCGTCTCAAATTTACTGTTAAATCTTGCTACAATATTTTTTTCCGTCGTAGTTTTAGCTTTTCCCCGGAGATAAGTCGCAAACCCCAGTTTATTCAGTTGAAATCTTTATATATAAAAGTGAGGTTGTGTGCTGTCTGTCTCCTACGATTTAGATTCCTAACTACTCCCACATTTTGCGGTGCATTTTAACCAAAACCGGGTATCTTATAGTCGGGATTCATATCGAGCCCTTCTGGGTATTAGCACGCGTCTACGATGAGTCTACGATTAAAAAAAAAAAAATTACCATCAATTTTTCCCATTTTTAATGCATTTTTGGCATATATAAGGGAAGTAACTCTCTAAAAATTTATTATTAAATCTCAGAACATAAAAAGCTACAGTAACATCCCCCCCTTTGTGGTTAGCCATATTGAGATGGCTATTATACTTTACATCTCTAAAAATGCTTATATAGTTATTTCCCTTACAAACCCGAGTAACGCCGGGCGATACTGCTAGTCAAATATAAAACTGTCGAGAAAATATGGTAATTAATTTGTCAAACAATTCGCCGAGTCTGGCAGGAAAAACGACCTCGTACTTTTGGTTTCTTTTAGTTTCTTTCACTCCTACATTTTTCTTTCAGCCCATTTCCTTCTTTCTTTCATTTTTCTCTTCCCATTCCTTCCTTCACCTTCCTTCTCTCTAAATCTCTTTCAATGAATTAACATCTTAGCAATTCAGCAACCCCTTTGAATCGCTCTGGTTGTTATAAAAATCAATCAAACCATTTTCCCCTCTGTTGATTCTTTACAACCCACATTTCTAATACGATCCAAAAAGTGTTTTCTATTAAAAAATTCTATTTTATTTTCCAAAACACTTCCTCTTATCTCGTCATTGATAATTTTTCTCTAATTTTAAGCCGTCTTTTCAAAGTTTCATTAAAAAACATACAAAGACCAAAATAATGTAGTGTTTTTGAGGTCAACTTCCGGTGCCTTTAGTGCTGAGAAAAACAAGTTTGAAGCTTCGTTATGATAAAAAAAAAAATTAATTCAATTCCAACATGACTAAAACACCAACAAAACAAAACCAACATTGTTATTGTGTTTTCATCTACAGACATTTGATATTAATTGATTTTTGTTACTGTTGTTGTTATTATTCGTTCCACAATTTTTCATTTTGTTGCAATTAGAGAATTTGCCCTCCTTGGTCAGAGTAATCAAGTCTGTAAGGTACTCCGACTGGCCCTGGGTAGCTGCCTACAAGTTACCAACTTTTCTTTGTTGCTATTATTTCTGGCTTTTCGGTAAGTTTTTTTTTGTAAAAAAATGTTACGTAAATACAACTGTTTGGGATTTTCGCCTTGTCGCCATTGTCTTTGAACCCTTAAAGTAAATAAAAAATTATTATCATTATTATCATTATTATTATTATCAATATCATTATTATTATTATTATTATTATCATTATTATTATTATTATTATTATTATTATTATTATTATTATTATTATTAGTAGTAGTAGTAGTAGTAGTAGTAGTAGTAGTATTGCAAAATGCTTGGCCGCATTTCGCCCATCGCTACGTTCTAAGTTCAAATTCCGCCGAGGTCGACTTTGCCTTTCAGCCTCTCGGGGTCGATGAAACACTGGGGTTGATGTAATCGAATCGACCTCCTGCCCCCGAATTCCAGGCCTTGTGCCTTTAGTAGAAAGGATTATTATTACTATTATTATTAAGGCGGCGAGCTGGAAGAGTCGTTAGCGCGCCGGGCGGAATGCTTGGAGGCATTGCGTTCGTCTTTACGTTCTGAGTTCAAATTTCGTCGAGGGCGACTTTACTTCTCATCCTTTCGAGGTCGATAAATTAAGTACCAGTGATGCGCTCGACTATCCTCCTCCCCCAAATTTCAGGCCTTGTGACCCATGGCAACCTAGCAGAATCGCTAGCGCGCCGGACAAAATGTTTAGCAGCATTTTGTCAGGCTGTACGTTCTGAGTTCAAATGCCCCGAGGTCGATTTTGCCTTTTACCCTTTCGGGGGTTGATAAAATAAGTACCAGGCAAGTACTGGGGTCGATGTAATCGACTAGCCCCCTCCCCCAAAATATGCCTGTCGTAGAAATGATCATCGTCCTGTAAGAGGGAGAGCTACATCTCCACCCCCCCCCAACTTTTTCGTTTTTGACTTTATAAACTATGTATATTTCCCTTCCTTTTCATTGTATACCACGTGTACTTACCCCCACCTGTTCAATCATTTCATTGTATGTAAACCCCCCACACTTTATGCCTGTCTTTGCATTGTTCCCCTCATCCTCCCTGGTAGAAAATTAATGAAATTCACCTCCTCCTCCTCATTATTATTATTATTATTATTCAGTAGTTTTATTTTTATTTTTTATAGCGTGCTTTCACTTCACTACCGAGCGCAGCTCTGTGTGCCTTGGGTATGTTGCTGTGATTTTTGTTGTGATGCTCTGATGGTTATTGTATGGAAAGTGTTCTTCGTAGGATGTGTGCAGTGCCTAGTAGTGCAATTTTCTGTAGGTTATATGTGTTGTAAGTCCTGGGTTTTGTTATGTATTTGTCTGAATATTTTTTTATCATGCCTAATGCACCTACTATGATAGGAATTGTATTATTCTTAGATTATTATTATTATTATTTGATTATTATTATTATTATTATTATTATTATTATTATTATTCTCATTATTGTTTTTATTATTTTATTATCATTATCATGATTATTTATCTCTTACTCTCTTTTTACTCTTTTACTTGTTTCAGTCATTTGACTGTGGCCATGCTGGGGCACCGCCTTTAGTCGAGCAACTCGACCCGGGGCTTATTCTTTTGTAAGCCCAGTACTTATTCTATCGTCTCTTTTTTGCCGAACCGCTAAGTGACGGGCGTAAATACACCAGCATCGGTGGTCAAGCAATGCTAGGGAACAAACACAGACACGAAAACAATACGCATATATGTATATATATATACGACAGGCTTCTTTCAGTTTCCGTCTACCAAATCCACTCACAAGGCATTGGTCGGCCCGGGGCTATAGCAGAAGACACTTGCCCAAGATGCCACGCAGTGGGACTGAACCCGGAACCATGTGGTTGGTTAGCAAGCTACTTACCACACATCCACTCCTGTGCCTATTATTATTATTATTATTATTATTATTATTATTATCATTATCATTATCATTATTATTATTATTATTATTATTATTATTATTATTATTATTATTATTATAGACATCGCACACTATATAATATCATGAGGTTGTTTATTGAAGATATTGTGTCATACCGAGGGTTTGTACTGTTTGTCAAGTCACAACAAGGACCTCAGACAAACAGTACTTTACACAATATGCATGCAGTTCCAAGTAATGCCGACTTTTGCTATACATCTTTATTGTAGGGTATCTTTAAGGTTTTCAGATGTTATTTTCAGATTGGGAGGGATTGAACCCAATGCTCCGATGACAATTGGGATATAACCTTTATGTTTGACTCTTGTAGCTGCCACATCTTAGCAATCTCAATTCTTTGGTCTCCATATTTATCAACCTTTTCTTTTTCATGATATGTTGATCTCCTGGCACTGCCACGTTAGTTGTTAGGCACTCTTGTTTGTCCCTCCTAAAGGTTACTATATCCGGCCTTCGGTGCTCTATCACCTTCTCTGTCTGGAAGTCAAAGTCCCAGAAGATTTTTGCTTCACCTTTTTGTCCATTACCTTTTCCGGTGTCTGTTGGTACCAAATACCTGTTACCTCGTAACCATACTTACTACATAGTAGACAATGGAGGTTTTGGGCTACCTTGTCGTGTCTGCGCTTGTCTTCTTTCTGCGCAAGACTTTCAAAAGCATTAACAACGGGAGTCGCACTTTCGACCCTCTTCCTACACATTCTGCTGAGTTCTGATGCACTTGTATGGTATATATTCTTTTTCACTGGGCTGGTATTCAATGCCTGGTCCTGGGCAGCGATTATTAGGCTTTCAGTATTCTTTTTTAGGTCACCCTTGTTGAGCCACCTCCATGATGCTTTCTGGTCCTTTAAGTTGTTAGGTTCACGGTGGAACTGACCATGTAATTCCAAGCGAAGTAGGGCTTTTTCTATCCCGTTGGCTGTTCGTGATCGGAATTTATGAGCACTCTCAACTCCATTTTTGGTAAACCCTTCCGCATTAACAACATACGGTAGCAAGTCTTGCTTTATTATATTATTATTATTATTATTATTATTATTATTATTATTATTATTATTATTATTATTATTATTATTTCAGTGTGGGGTAGCGCATTGTCTTAATGAAACATCACTCCTTTTCGATTCACTAAAGCGGGTCACTTTTTCTTCAAAGCTTGGTTCAAATGCTCTAATTGCTGACAGCAGACTTGAGCATTGATTGTTGCATAGGTGGTAACACTTCAAAGTGAATTACTCCTTTTCAATCCCACCAGATAGAGAGAAGAACCTTTCTCCCATGAAGTTCCCTTCTCCGTTGTGGTTGAACTTTTCCCCTTTTACCAAGCCTCGTTTAACATTTCGATAGAAGATCCATTTTTCGTCACCAGTCACAAGTTTATCCAAAAACGGGTGAAATGAGTTCGCGCGAATGGAGAGAAGAGCAGATGTCTACTCGGGATTTGCGGCTGCTTTCGGACAATTCATGAAGTACCCATTTTCCAAGTTTAAGAACCTTTCCAAGTTCTTGAGTTTGTAGGGTTTGAACAGTTGTAGGGTTCGAACTAAGCTCTATTGCCCTTCAACTAACAATGGAGGATTTTCTTCAAATAATGCCTCAAGGAGCTTATCATCAAACTCAACTGGACGTTCTGTTCGATCTTCGTCTTCAAGGGTGAAATCTCCACTTCTGAATTTTGCAAACCATCTTCTGCAAGTTCTTTCATTCAAGCATTCTTTCCCCATAAACTGAGTGTATGTTTTGAGCCGCTTCGGCTGCAGAGTTTCCTTTTTTGTACTTATAAAGTATTATGTGCCTCAAATGCTCTTTAGATACTTCCATGTTAGAAAGGGTTTTAATAAAAAAAAATTTAATTCTATTATTCTGTAAAATAATAGTTAATTAGTTTAAATGTACACAAATGCATAAGAATAATTTTTAATTCCATTAGACATTCTAAAATACTATTAAATTTCATTCAATCTTAAAAAAGGTAAAATCGGACAGAACTTATAGGATGACTTATATGTGTGTACACATAACATCTATCTATCTCTATCTATCTATCTATCTATCTATCTATCTATCTATCTATCTATCTATCTATCTATATATCCATGCATACATACGTACATGCATGCATGCATGCATCCATCCATCCATCCATACATACATATAAATTTATGTGCATCGGTATGTTGTATATATGAGAGAGTTTAGCCAAAATTGGATTCCTTAGACATCGCAAATACTTTCATGCATATATATATATATATATATATATATATATGAGAGTGTGTGTGTGTGTATCTGTGTGTGAGCATATGTGAATATGTATATATGTACGTGCGTGTGGCTCACAAACAACATGTTTACCTCGTTATGGTGGTCGTACAGCTGATAAAACCGTAAGAATAAACTGCTTTAAATGATATTAAAGGAGATGCTAACACTCTATATAAAAATATTGTTAAAAAATCCATTTACCAGTTAATCTCAGTTAATCCTAATTTATAGCATGCTATTGAATCCGATAATTCGCATATCACCATAACTCACTTGCCGCGTCTATTATAGTAGCTATATCTGTGTAAAGCAGACGTTAGCTATATCTGATTGTAATGGTCTTGTATAGAATCGATAGAAAACAAATGAAACGGCAAAGTTTTGTTCAGTCAAAAGAGTTAGAAATGTTGTCATGAGAGTATTTCACATCTCCAGATAGGATTCGAGTTGCTGAGTCGAACTAATTTTACCAGAAAAGGAATCCCACAACCAGGGGGCAACAAGTGCCACTTGCCGTTTCTATGGATTTATTCTATTATCTTTATATTGTACTCGTTTCAATTATTGGACTACGACCATGCTGGGGCAGAATCTTGAAGGGTTTACTCGAATGAATCGATCCCAGTAAGTATTTTTTTAAAGTTTGGTACTCGTTCTGTCTGTTGCTTTGCCGAATGTTACGGGGACGAACACAAACCACAACAGTGGCGGAGACGCTCAATCACAAAGGCATGCGCGTACACACTAGGAAGCACTCCGTCGGTTACGACGATGAGAGTTCCGGTTGATCCGACCAACGGAACAGCCTGCTCGTGAAATTAACGTGTAAGTGGCTGAGCACTCCACAGACTCGTGTACCCTTAACGTAGTTCTCGGGGATATTCAGCGTGACACAGAGAGTGACAAGGCCGGCCCTTTGAAATACAGGTACAACAGAAACAGGAAGTAAGAGTGAGAGAAAGTTGTGGTGAAAGAGTACAACAGGGATCGCCACCACCCCCTGCCGGAGCCTCGTGGAGCTTTAGGTGTTTTCGCTCAATAAACACTCACAACGCCAGATCTGGGAACCGAAACCGCGATCCTACGACAGCGAGTCCGCTGCCCTAACCACTGGGCCATTGCGCCTCCACTGCGCGTACACACACACACACACACACACACACACACTCACACACACACAAACACACACACACACACTCACACATATACACACACATGTAAATATATATATATATTTATCTATCTATTTACCTATACGCACGCACACACTCACACATACACACACACACTCACACACACATATACACACATATAATTCAATAGAATCTAGGCACATCAATACGTAGGATGCCAGAAATGGCTAGGTACAACAATATAGGGTTCACAGTGAGGTAAAACAACCATGAAGGAATCCTACGCATTGATGTGCCTAGATTCTATTGAATTATATGTGTGTATATGTGTGTGTGAGTGTGTGTGTGTATGTATGAGTGTGTGTGTGCATATAGGTAAATAGATAGATAAATATATATATATATATTTACATGTGTGTGTATATGTGTGAGTGTGTGTGTAGATAGGAAAATACCAAATCCAATTTAAACCGTAGATCTGACGGGCTTCAATATTGTTTCCACCAACTAAATTCATTTATAAATACTTTGGTCGGCCCGAAGTTATAGTAGGCGACACTTGCCTGAGGTGCCACGCAGCAGGATTGAACCCGAAACCACGAGGTTGTAAAGCGAGCTTCTTAACCACACAGCTATACCTGCGCCTATTTATACGGAAGTTAATTTCAGTAAGCTTTCGCTTGCTTACAGACAAAGTCACAAAATGTTAGATTCTTTACCTCTCACGGTAATTGAAGTTATCTCCCTCTTTCATGAACTCTCCGAATTATAGTAGAACAATATAGTTGGAAAATGGCGTTGTGCCTCTTGTTATATGACGGGAGCGACAGTCAGTACAGGACAGGATGTTGTATCGTTGTGATGTTAGAACAACAGAATTCTATCTCTAAAAAGAAATCTCTTTCGCACAGTTCATTCTGCAAAGTAATAACCTTGAAGACTTAGCTGAAAATGTATCTAAAGAAAGATAGAGAGATTCTCTAAGAGCCTGCACATACGAGGGTGAGTTAAAAAGTAATGCCATTTTGTTTAAGACAGGTATAATTACCAACACAGGAACATGTATCCTACATCAAAATGAAGCTGGTCCTCTGTGGATCACATCCCTATTTCTCAACATAGTTACCGTTTCTCTCAATAGCAATGTTCCACATTCGAATGAGAGCATGTATCCCTGCCCCGTAAAATTCTGTTGACTGTTCTTTGAGCCACTTCTTGTTCACTACAGTTTTCACTTCCTCATCACTGGAATAATTTAGCGCCTTCAGACTATCATCTCTTCGGCCCCATGAAAGAGGGCTTGAGAGGAAAACATTATTCCAGTGACGAGGAAGTGAAAACTGTAGTGAAGAAGTGGCTCAAAGAACAGTCAACAGAATTTTACAGGGCAGGGATACACGCTTTCATTCGAAGGTGAAACATTGCTATTGAGAGAAAAGGTGACTATGTTGAGAAGTAGGGATGTGATCCAAAGAATACCAGCTTCATTTTGATGTATGATACATGTTCCTGTGTTGGTAATAATTATACCTGTCCTAAACAAAATGGCTTTACTTTTTGACTCACCCTCGTATAAGAAGAATTGAGGTAAATGTTGTTTCGAAATCTTATCAGATTTGTAGGCTTTGGGTTCAACATCAATAACCTGATGGGCGTTGAGTTAGAAATATACAATCGCTCGTTTGGAAGTGATATATAAGACCTTCAGAGTTATAGACAAGGATACAGTTTCATAGACGCTCACAAAAAGGGATTTGAGGGACGTTCATGACTATTCTCAGTCAAACGAACTACGTTATAACATTTTCTCTCAAATTCAATCAATCAATTATTCAGTCAGTTAAATTTATCAGTCATCACTCTTACCGACCAACCAGTCACTCAGTCTGTCTGCCTGTCTGTCTGTCTGTATGTCTGTCTGTCTGTCTACTTATTTGTATGTCTGTCTGTCTGTCTATCTATCTATCTATCTATCTATCTATCTATCTATCTATCTATCTATCTATCTATCTATCTATCTATCTATCTATCTATCTATCCGTCTGACATCTCTGGCTCTATGTAGACGACGGTGAACAGGTGTGGTCGCCGTTTGTGAGGCACGCTTTCACGCAGCTCGTCTCCATGACCGAACTGCAGTCGTGGATCAAAAAGAGGCCGAGGAAGGGCGAATGGCACCGCGAGTGTCGCGTTGCTCTCAAGCAACTCTGCCGTCCTGGGTCGACCTTAAGTGACTTCAACACAACCAAAGCATTCTATAGGGGTTTAGTGGAGGGGAGGTACGACGACGAGCTCGGGGCGAACCTGGACGTCGACGAGGAGTACCTGACCCGCCTGTTCAGGACGACTTTCGGGCCAGGGCCCATAGACAACTTCCAAAGATCCCTGGCCTGGCAGTGTTACCGAGAAGCGCTACCCGTTCGGGATAAGCTCTACAGACACGGCTCGAGAAACACGGGGCCGACCTGCCCGAGATGCGGTCAGAGCGACGAAACCGTTCTGCACGCACTCGTTCAGTGTCCAACAATTTCCGTCCTGTGGGCTTATGTCGAACAACTGCTGTCACGTATGGGACGAGTCGGTTTATCAGCTGAGTCTATCGTCAATATTGTCACGCCTCCTTCCTTCAAACGGGAAGGAAGAGCTATTTTCATCATCCTTGTGGCTATGGCGAAAGAATGTATCTGGTGGACGCGTCTGAAAGGATTGGAGACAAACACTTTCCTCTCTGGTCAATCTCTCATCAACTTCTTCAAGTACCACTTGAAAAGGAAAGTGAGAGTAGAGAGGCAAGTTTTGTCTAGCGAATGTTTTAAAAAAAGATGGGTGAATGTAGCAAGAATGGCACGTATGAATGACGAAGCACCTTGAGCATAGTCCTATGAACCCAGAAATCGAAAACAGAGAGTTGCTTATTTGCAAAAAAAAAAAAAAAAGAAATATAAAATGTGACTTCATTGACCGTGGTCTTTTCCGTAGGCTTTTCTTCCCACGGGTAAACCTCACCTGTCCTCCCCTTTACACTTCATATTGACATTTCTGTGATAACGATCCCTATTGATCAATTTTTTTTTCCTCTCCCCCTTTTTTTTTAACCCCCCTTTTTTTTTTTTGTCTCTTCTCTCTTTTACGATCCCTTTTGATCGAAACTCCCCCTTCCTTTTTTTTTCTTTTTTTTTTTTAAACCTTCAAAAGAAAAGCTCTACCTTGTAATTGTTCTATCTGTGTGCAGCCCTGTGTGGCTAATAAAGAACATATTATCTATCTATCTATCTATCTATCTATATCTATCTATCTATCTATATCTATCTATCTATCTATCTATCTATCTGCCTGTCTGCCTGTCTTTCTGCCTATCTGTCTATCTATCTATCTATCTATCTATCTATCTATCTATCTATCTACCTATCTATCTATCTATCTATCTATCTATCTATTGCTCTCAAGCAACTCTGCCGTCCTGGGTCGACCTTGAGTGACTTCAACACAACCAAAGCATTCTATAAGGGATTAGTGGAGGGGAGGTACGACGACGAGCTCGGGGCGAACCTGGACGTCGACGAGGAGTACCTGACCCGCCTGTTCAGGACGACTTTCGGGCCAGGGCCCATGGACAACTTCCAGAGATCCCTGGCCTGGCAGTGTTACCGAGAAGCGCTACCCGTTCGGGATAAGCTCTACAGACACGGCTCGAGAAACACGGGGCCGACCTGCCCGAGATGCGGTCAGAGCGACGAAACCGTTCTGCACGCACTCGTGCAGTGTCCAACAATTTCCGACCTGTGGGCTTGTGTCGAACAACTGCTGTCACGTGTGGGACGAGTCGGTTTATCAGCTGAGTCTATCGTCAATATTGTCACGCCTCCTTCCTTCAAACGGGAAGGAAGAGCTATTTTCATCATCCTTGTGGCTATGGCGAAAGAATGTATCTGGTGGACGCGTCTGAAAGGATTGGAGACAAACACTTTCCTCTCTGGTCAATCTCTCATCAACTTCTTCAAGTACCACTTGAAAAGGAAAGTGAGAGTAGAGAGGCAAGTTTTGTCTAGCGAATGTTTTAAAAAAAGATGGGTGAATGTAGCAAGGATGGCACGTATGAATGACGAAGCCACCTTGAGCATAATCCTATGAACCCAGAAATTGAAAACAGAGGGTTACCCACTTGTAAACAAATGTGGTAACATATAACAACATTGACCAAGGTTACCGTGGTCTTTTTCGTAGGCTTTTCTTCCCACGGATAAACCTTACTTGCTTTCCCCTTTACACCATACATCATAACACTGTGATACACGATCCCTATTGATCGTTCCTTTTTTTTTCCTCTTCCCCTTTTTTCCCCTTTTTCTTCTTTTTTCATTTCTCTTTTCTTTTGTTCCTTTTCCCTTTCTTTTTTTTTCTTTTATTCTTTTTATTTATATTCTATTTTTTTTTCATTTTTTATTATTTTTGTTCTTTTCTTCCCTTTTACGATCCCTCTTGATCGAAAACCTACGCCACCCCCTTTTTTTCATCCCCCCAAAGAAAAGCTCTACCTTGTAACTTGTCCCATCTGTGTGCATCCCTGTGTGGCCAATAAAGAAACTTATGTATCTATCTATCTATCTATCTGCCTGTCTGCCTGTCTTTCTGCC
>NW_021836386.1:5000-15000 GCF_006345805.1 Octopus sinensis
ATGAAGTCGATTATATCGACTCCAGTGCGTAACTGGTACTTATTTAATCGACCCCGAAAGGATGAAAGGCAAAGTCGACCTAGGTGGAATTTGAACTCAGAACGTAGCGGTAGACGAAATACGGCTACGCATTTCGCCCGACTTCTTCTACTAAAGATTATTAAAACAACAAACTTAATTGTATATATTAACGTTTGTAATAAAAATCAAGTGCAGCATCATTATATATTAAAATCAGGTACAATACTTAATGTTTGTGTTTGACAATTCATACTTATTATGGTTATTTATTAACTTTTTACCCCTTCACAAAGAACGCAATTTAACTTTAGTATACAGTTTACTAATTGTATTCTATGCAACAACTTTGGATAGATTTCCACACTCTTTCTGTTAAGTTATAACATCATTCAGTATTCATTCACTTAAAACATATTTTCTAGAGTAAATCAAAGATCTGTCGGTTATAGCTTGTGAGGCGGAGTAACACCAAAAAATATCCGGTGTTGTCTCTGGAACTAAATCGATCTCAGTATCTGAGGTGGTCGGGCCATCCCGGGCCGTGGGTACAGCTACTTTCTTCACTCTTCTTTCACCAATAAAAGTTATTCAAACATCAAACTCGTTCTCCACTGCATTCCATATCGAATTAATTCAACATCCGAAGTTGTCTCTTCTCTCAATCTCAGACAGATTGATCACTACATGGCTATTTTTCTCCTGGTCATTAAGATCGCATTAATAATAAATTAAAATTACACGTCACACTACATAAAGTATATCAGTGCCTTCTTTATTACATCATCTAAGATATCTTATATCTTGATACAATTGACGTTGTATCTATCTTTCAATCCCTGGATCGAATTACGACATAATTGAGACCATCAATCTACGTATCCATCCATCTATCTATCTATCTCTCTATCTATCTATCTATCTATCTATCTATCTATCTATCTATCTATCTATCTATCTATCTATCTATCTATCTATCTATCTGCCTATCTATCTAGCAGTCTGTCTGTCTATCTCTTTATTTGACTCTGTGTCTATCTAGGCTTGCATAATAACTATCGTGACAGTTGGCCAAAACATGATCAGTACTATTGTGCAGAAGAGAAATGATATTGTTCATAGCATAAAGGTCATGTTTAAACTGACTTTCCTCACCAACAACAAACATAACAGCTATTGAAAATTATTCTATAATTGTTGCTATTACAATTGCTGTTGTTATCCTTGTTGTTGGTGTTGTCACCATCATCATTGCAGCTATTGTTTAGCCAACCCTAGGTTACCTGTATAAACTAGACCTATGATCAAAAAACACACCAGCCGTGACAACCACACATCTTTCGATATACGCTATATATATATATATATCAACGTTAGATGTATTTCGAACATGTCGAGCGACAATGAAGAGACTCCTAAGTTGTTTATTGTTGTTATAGTTTTTGTTGTCATTCTTATTCTCATACATGCGTCTTTTTTTCTTTTGTGGCAGCAGCTCTGGTTGAGTGTAGTAAAGTATCTGCAATGTCCGTAAAAGTCACGACTGAGAGCCTCGTTGCTTTCCTCACTCAACTGTAGAAAGCATGTTAACCACAAAATATATTAGCTACAGGACACTGGACTATATATATATATATATATATAATAACAAAATAATAAATAAAATATAAGCATATATACATACATATATGTACGTACCTACATCTATATGTATATGTACATGCATATATGGATACAGGACACCAAAAAAAACAACGAAAAACCAAAGTACAAGACACACAACACAAGGAAAATTTCCCCTTCTTCAGCCGCCTCTGTTTCGTCTACTCCGTGTTTTGAAGGTAAAGGCGAGACATAACTTCGTTGAAACAGTCCTTCCCGCAAAGCAAATTAAATAAAATTTGAGATTATTTGCAGAGGGGTAAAAGTGGTAACAAAAACAGGACAGTAACGACAGTACAAATTATAAACAGTAAAAGACAGGACAAGGAGAATAACACTCAGTGACACTAAAATGGACAAAGCTAAAATTCTTAGAACCCCCTTGGGGTCCAGCAGGCCAAAGGAGATCCTTCTCCTTCCCTCTCCCTTCCCCTCTTTCTCTTTAGCCTCAGATACAAACGCGCGCACACACACACACACACAAACACACACACACACACACACTTACACATACACACATGTTCTCTCACTCACTTCCTCCTCATCCACTTCAGCCTCTTGTGCTGTCTTGTTCCTCCCCACCACTACGAAACTCTATAAAATGATTAAAATTCCCCACAAAGGAATTATTTTGATTTGAAAACCCCACTAGAATGGGAGAAAGCGCTAATGATCTGAGTAATATGATATATATGTAAAAAATGTAATATATAAACAAATTATCTGTAAATATGAACCATCCGATCTTCTGATTACCTCATTTCTTCTAATATATATATATATATATATATATATATATATATTCTTTTACTCTTTCACATGTTTCAGTCATTTGACTACGGCCATGCTGGTGCAACGCCTGAAACAGTTTATTCTTTGAAAGCCTAGTACTTATTCTATCAGTTTCTTCTGCCAAACCGCTAAGTTACGGGGACCTAAACACACCAACATCGGCCGTCAAGCCATATGGCTGGGGGTGGCAAACGCAGACACAAAGATATACATAAATGCACACACACACGTATATATATATATATATATATATGATAATTTTTTCACTCTCTATTTGTATCACATCGAAACTATGACATAATTTTTCCTCTCACACCGTCTCCGATGAAGGGATATTATTATTAATTAATATCCTAGAAACAGCTGTAAGACCTTCTATCTATAAATGCTCTAATATCTATACAGTGGGTTTTTTACCTCATTACGCAAAAAATTCTTATATACACACGCTGACATAGAACCAACGTTGAACCCTTTATTCGCAATATTACCGAATCTGGAACTCAACTATGGTCTATCTATAGCACTTATTCAGCATTACCTGACACCTTTGGGTCTCAATTATACCATTATCTCTTATGTAGCCACTACACACATTTTTTTCTCTCTTTTTTTTTTCTGTGTCCCTTTCTGTAGAAGAGCGTAGGCTCGAAACGTAAAAGACTTTTTCAATTCCTGAGCTTTATGCGAAAACATCTGTTTGTTTTCTACACTACCTGTCTTCGTCTTTTGTTTTTTTTTTTTCGTGATCTCTCCCTATATAGTATATATATATATATATATGTATATATATTATATATTATATATATATATATAATATATATATATATATATATATATATATATATATATATATACATAAACTTAGATATGTTTCGACCAAAGATTTGTCCAGGCCATGTCTAACTTAATAGCACCACCTGGTAGGATTATTCGAATCATGTTTAAGTCAAGTTTTGTTCAAGTAGTGAGTTCTTGTTGGGTGAGTTGTATCCAATTATGGGTGGCTTATCTAGTATTCTTTGAAAGAATCTATCCAGACTCCGTTTAAAGTTGATGGGATCCTTTTCCTCTTTGATCTCCCTCGGGACAATGTTAAATAGGGCAGGGCCTGTTGAGGAAAAGAAATTATGTTGCAGTGTACATGTATGTTGTGATCTTGAATTGGGCAGGGGACGTATGGCCCGTGGTCCCAGTCTTGGATGAACCTTGAAGCTAATGTTAAGGTCGTTTGGGCAAAGTTGGCGGTATATCGGTTGTCATATATATATATATATATATATATATATGTAGGTCCCGGGTTGAGTCGGGGTTAAACACAGTAAATAAGGTACTCAATACATAGCAGAGTAAATTAATTTATTTTATAGAAGGAGCTTCTACAGGACTAGTCCTGTAGAAGCTCCTTCTATAAAATAAATATATATATATAGATAGATGATAGATAGATAGATAGATAGATAGATAGATAGATAGATAGATAGATAGATAGATAGATAGATAGATGGATGGATGGATGGATGGACGAATGGACGGACGGACGGACGGACGGACAGACAGACAAACAGACAGACAGACAGATAGATATATAGATAGATAGATAGATAGATAGATAGATAGATAGATAGATAGATAGATAGATAGATAGATAGATAAGTACACATACATCTATATGTATATATATATATAGCTTCCTGAAGATATCTCTTGAATGAAACAGTTCTAGTCCTGTAGAAGCACCTTCTATATAATAAATTAATTTTACTCTGCTATACATATATATATATATATATATATATATATATTATATATATATATATATATATATATATAACACACACACACATATAAAAGAAAAGTGCTATCTAATTAAGGCAAGCCAGTATTATTGATGTCGAAGCTACGGGGCTGAGATTCACTCAGAAAATTTCACCAAACTAAAAGGGGGGAATGATGGACATGTGATGTTAGGTGGATGACGGTCATTTCCATCCAGAGCACTTTTCGAAAAGTTGACGAAGAAGAACAGAACAATTTCTTAGCACCATTATTGTTATTCGTAGTAGTTTCAGATAACATGAATGAATCGATGCTTTTAAGCGTCTATAATTCGTTAAGGGGGAAGAATACACACAGAGAATATACTACAGACTGTAAAAAGAGACGAAGAGAATGGTGCCGTGCTCTGGTAGTTATGATAATTGTTGTTGTTGTTGTTGTTATGATTGTATTTTTCCATTTCAACATACCTCACAGAAGTAAATGAGGAACCCGACAGTTGACCTCTCGGTGTCAACTTTCTAATTGGTCGTTTATTTCAGCCACTTTCGTTTGATCTTTTGATTTGTCGTTCTGTATATTTTATATTCTCTAACACTTCTCTCTATCTCACTTAATAGATGTTTCGTGATAATTGAACTAAAAGTGCTGCTGATGTTGGCGACGCCGCCGATGGATAATGGCGGTGATGCTGATGCTGATGCTGATGGTGGCGATGGCGGCGCAAGTGATGGCGGCGGCGGCGGCGGAGGAGGTGTTGACGTCGGTATTGTTTGGTAGTATTTGTGATACTGGAAGAGGTGGCTGCGGTGACGTTTGTATTGTAACTGGTACGGGGGGGTCGGTCGCAGTGGGGGGAGGGCCGTTCAATTAATGGTGGTGGTGATGGAAGGTAGTGATGGTGGCGATGGAGGTGGGGCAAGCGGGGGTGGGGGTGGAGGCGGTGTTAGTGTCGGTCTCGTTTGTAGTTGTGATAGTGATAGGCGGGTGGTGGTGGTATTGATGATGGTGGTGGTATTGGTGGTAGTGGTGGTCCCGGTAGTGTTAGCGGGGGTGGTGACGGCGCTAGTGATTGTAGTCTCTGTACTTTTAACGGTAGCGTTGATGAGAAATATCGTTGTTGCTGTTGTTTAGCCATAGGCCCAGTAGACCTATGATCACGGTCATTCCATTACCAGACTATCTTTTATCCCTTTACTTGTTTCAGTCTCTGGACCGCGGCCATCCTGGAGTACTGCCTTGCAGATTTTTAAATTTTATTTTAGGCGAATGAATCGACACCAGTGTTTTTTTTCCAGTTACTTACTTATTCCATCGGTCGGTTTTGCCGAACTCCCAAGTTACGGGGGACATAAACACACCAAGACAGATTGCCAAGCGGTAGTGGGGGGGGGGGGAACATACATAAAGAATACACACACACACACATGCTCGCTCGCACACACACACACATTTGTATATATATATATATATATAAATTTATAAATAGGGATAATATCGATATTTAAATATCGATCTTATCAAGTGACCAGCATGGGAATAAATACCATACAAAGATAATAATTATTTAAACTATAAATAAGGGTATATGAGAGATACCCTTATTTATAGTTTTATATATATATATATATATATATATATATATATATATACGACATGATTCTTTCAGTTTCCGTCTACCTAATCCGCTTAAAAGGCTTTGATCTTTGATGATCGGCCCGAAGACACTTACCCAAGGTATCACACAGTGGTACTGAACGGGAACCATGTGGATAGGAAGGAAACTTCTTGCCGTACACCCACGCCTGCGCCTCTTTTAAAGACCCTCTTAGAACTACATAACCTAATGTGTCCCCCTTTCTTTTTACTAATTTCTAAGGTGCTTGAGAAATTATTTGAGGGAGAATTTCGGTGTTATTTCTAACATGTACAAGCGATCACGTAAAGGTTCTCATGTGATGTTCAAAGATTTCCTTTTGTTGTTTGGTTTATTAATGTTAGAGGCGAGCGTAGAGCGCCGAATAAAATACTTTTCAGTATTTATTACGGCCCTTTTAGATTCTGAGTTAATTTTGTCTTTCATCTCTTCGAGATCGATGAAATAATGTACCAGTCAAATACTGGTGTCGATAATATGTATGGTCAACTTTAAGGAGACATGCTGGCAGAAATGTTAGAACCCTGGGGAAAATGCTTAACGGCATTTTGTCCGTCCTCGCGTTCTGAGTTCAAATTCCGCCGAGATCAACTTTCCTGTTCATCTTTTCCGGGTCGATAAAATAAGTACCAGTAGAGTACTGGTGTAAACGTAATTGACTTGCATCCTCTTCAAAATTGCTGTGCCAAAATTTAAAACCATAATATTTGACGAACTCATCTCAGAAATTCTAGCTCTGTGCCAATGTTGGAATTTACTCAAGGTATTGATGTGACCGAGATGTTAATTTGAGCTGGTAAAATGACGTGAAGTGAGGGATTTGTTTCGGCTTCATACATCCTGAGTTCAAATCAAAAGGTCGATAAAATAAAGTACCAGTCAAATGCTCATACAAATATATTTAACCGATAAATCCTGTGCTCAAAAATTGCCGGGTTGGTGCTTAAATTAGAAACAATTATTAGTTTCAAATTTTGGCACAAGGCCAGCAATGTCGGGGAAGGGCTAAGTCGACTACACCGACATCTGTGCGAAACTGGTAATTATTTTATCGACCCTAAAAGGATGAAAAGCAAAGTCGACCTCGGCGGAAATCGAACTCAGAGTATAAAAGAGGACGAAATGTCACTAGGCAGAACTACCCAGCGTACTAAGGATTCTGCCAGCTAACCGCCTTGATAACAATATTAATGATAATAACAATTATAATCCTTTCTACTAAAGGCACAAGGCTTGAAATTTTGGGAGAAGGGATTAGTCAATTACATCGACCTCAGTGACTAACTGCTACTTATTTTATCGACTCCGAAAAGACGAAAGGCAAAGTCGACCTCTGTGCAACTCGAACTCAGAGCACAAAGGTGGACGAAATGCCACAAAGTACCTAACGATTCTTTTCTACTCTTGGCACAAGTCGCGAAATTTTGGGGAAGGAGTCAGTCGATTAGTTCCACCAGTACGCAACTGGTACTTAATTTATCGATCCCGAAAGGATGAAAGGCAAAGTCGACCTCGGCAGAATTTGAACGCAGAACGTAAAGACAAACGAAATACTGTTGAGCATTTCGCCTGGCGTGCTAACGTTTCTTATTTCATTATTGCCCGCAAGGGGCTAAACATAGACGCGACAAACAAGGACAGACAAAGGGATTAAGTCGATTACGTCGACCCCAGTGCGTAACTGGTACTTAATTGATCGACCCCGAAAGGATGAAAGGCAAAGTCGACCTCGACGGAATTTGAACTCAGAACGTAGCGGCAGACGAAATACCGCTAAGCATTTCGACCGGCGTGCTAATGTTTCTGCCAGCAAGCTGCATAAGAAAAAGGATGAAAGGCAAAGTCGACCTAGGTGGAATTCGAACTCAGAACGTAAAGGTGGACGAAATGCAGCCAAAGTATTGTGTCAGCTCACTGCCTTAAATTAGAAGCAATTACTGATGTTGATGTTATCGGAGACGATGGCGTTGGCGGTGTTCATGGTGATATTATTGATTGACGAATGTGATATGGATGAGGGAGTGATTTTGGCAATGTACGCGTTGTTAGTTTTGGTTGTGTTGTTGTTGCTGATGCCAATGCTGGCGTTGTGGTTGATGTTGGCGTCGGTAGGATTGGTGTTAGTCTTGTTGTTTCTGAATGAAGTGGTGTTATTAAGGGTGGTGCAAGGGGGTGGTGATATTCATATTAGTGCGGTCAACATTTACTCTGTTGTTTATATTTATGTTGTTGTTGTTGTTGTTGTTGGTGGTGGTGGTGGTGGTGGTGGTGTGGTGGTGGTGGTGGGGATTGTGGATTTCATGCCGCTGGGGGTGTTAATGTTGTTATGAGTTTGAGCTTGTGACAGATTTTGTGCTGTTGTTGATAGGATTGCTGCTGTTAGTAATTTTGATTCCAAATTTTGGTACAAGACCAGCAATTCCAGAGAGGGGTTAAATCGATTACATCGACCCGAGTATTCAACTGGTACTCATTTTATCGACCATGATAGGATGAAAGGTAAAGTCGACCACGGTGGTGGAATTTGAACTCAGAATGTGAAAAGCGTTTTTCCTGGTGTACTAACCATTCTAACAGCTTGGTGCTGTTAGTAACACTAACAATAATGTAAGCTATCCAATAATGCTGGTGGATTCGTCATCAAGATATCTCACCTGCTTATACCAGTTTAAAATTTTACCTGAAGATGGTGGATTATATGGTACATCAATACAATTCTAGCGTAACAGCTGCCGTAAATTTTACGTTTGTTTTATGTTTGTTTTATGTTTATGCCACATCTAGAACCTGCCCTGAGTCGGATGTACGGTGTAAATTGGATTTGATACTTACATATCTACTATATCCTACCAAAACATGATGCTTTCAAGGTTGTTTAACTCCACTGTGAACTTCATGTTATTATATCTAGCAATTTCTGGCGCCCTGTGTGTTGATGTACCAAGATTCTAACACTACAACTCATATATGTGAATGTTTGTGTGTGTGTGTGTGTGTGTGTGTATTTTGTATCTGTGTTTGCGTTTGTCCCTCACACTCGTTTTCATGACCGGTGTTGGTGTGTTTCCGAACCACGAAACTTTACACACACACACACACACATTAATACATATATACATATATACATACATACATACATACATACATACATACATACATACACACACACATACATACATGCATGCATGCATACATACATACATACATACATACATACATACATACATACATACATACATACATATATACAGACATACATACATACAGGTAGATGTTATATATACATACATATATACATACAGATAGAGAGTTAAATACGTACAAACATGTATATATATATATGTATATATATATATATTATATATATATATATATATATATATATATATAATCTATACATTCATACATATATGTATATACATACACATATACACACAAACAGACACACACACACATACACTTATACACACACACATGTATATATAACGGAATCTTCTCTTCATTGAATATACATAATTGTAATTTCTTTTAACAGACGTCTGACATCTCAAGATATATGCTTCCAATGAAATATTATAACACTGTAGGTACGTAGCGTGGGTTGAAAGAGCATACAGCATGAATTAACGATTGTGTTAACGACTATATTAAATGGCGGGGGAACGGTCATCGGTGGGTGCGCAGAATAAGAAACTGTGACCTCCGTTTTAATAGAGACACGAGTAGAAATAGGGCGTGAAATATAGGAAGGAGGTGAAACAAAAGTTAAACAGCAAACAAAGAGAACTATACGGCAAATTTGAAGAGACATAATGACAGAGAAGAGGGATTAACCTAGCTATTTTTCCTTTCAAATCAACCCCCACCTCACTCCGATATATTTACTGTAACTTGAAATTCTTTACTCCATGGTGGAGGTGGAAATATTTCTTCCTTCTTTTATTATATGTTTGTTTGTATGTTCGTTAATTTTGACGTTCTTGTTTTTATAATGATAACAATTATTATTATTATTTTTTTTTTTAATTTTCCATATGTAGTTTGAAAGCGAAGTAGCAATCGAAACTTGGTCGACTCAGAATTAAATTGGCA
>NW_021836386.1:22500-24355 GCF_006345805.1 Octopus sinensis
CTGCTGAAGAAGCAAACGGCTTCAAATGCTTTACAAGTCTGCGTCTCGAAATGGAACGTAAAGCACAAAGGCTTTCAATCAGTTATGAACGCAGGTAACTAAATGCCGTAGAGTGATCTCACCTTCACAATGCCGTTCAACTGGTTAAAATTGACATCTAGATCTCTACCACAGGTATATACATGTAGTCTAACGGTCTAAAATTATCGACACATTGCCTCCGTTTGTAACATAGGCACAAAACCAGAAATTTATGGAAAAGTATAGTTGATTAAATTGATCCCAAGTATTTCATACACTTCATAAGAATGAATGGTAAAATCGACCTGGAAGTGAATCGAACTCAGAACACAGAGTGATGTAACTAAATAACGCAAAGTATTTTGTCGAATGTTTTAATGATTTTGTCAAATACTGCCCTTCATAATGAATAATGGTAGTCTCTCGTAGACAGAGCAATGATTTGTTTGTAGTGATCAAATGTTTGTGCTGTACAATTAGCTCACTCCTTCCAAGTAATTGACGTTGCCTGGACAGATGAAGGGTGTAACACACGCCAGATGTCGAAGTGAACGTAGGACAAAGTGAGATGAAGTGTTTTAATCAAGAACACAGCGCAATTGGCCCCAAATTGATTCATACCTTATGAGTGAAATTGGGCAGATGGGAAATGTATAGAAGCGTGAGGCCTTGGCAAACGTTGTTTCAAAATGATTTCCCTCGTAAATTACGGTCAGAGCACACTAGTCTGTGACTGAGGGCGCAAAGCCTTGTGGCAAAGAATCTGCGCACAAGATCGCAAGTTCTTGGATTCAATTCCCGAACTGGATGATGCGTTGTGCTTTAGGAAAACACTTCACTAGACTTCGTTCTGCGATCACTTCGACACCTGATCTATGGTATATCGTGCACATGTTCAGGCAACGCCAGTTTCATGGAGGGAGAGGGCTACCTGGGTACGGCGCATACATTTGATCACTGCAAACAAATCATTTATGCAGGACGTTCAGCAAAAAATTGAAGATCCGTCTTCTCCGAACTGCGGGAGTCTACCGTCATATCAGACGAATCTGTAGAATGCTCAACGACTTAGACGTTAATTCAGGAGCAGACAATTCAGTTGATCAAACAACTGAATCCTCATTATGAAACGACGGAGATCCACCGTCACTATTACCACAACCACATAGGACACAAGATAACAGTGGTTACAAAAATTCTCAAGAGGGCTAAACAGCAGAAGGTTTTCGGAGAAGAAATCCCACCCAAGGGAGCTGGGCCACATCCAGTTCTTGACTCCTGGGTGCCCTTCTACTGACACTTTTTAGCCACTTGGATATCGGAGACTTGTGCATTTAAACCGCTAGGAGATTTCATCGAGTTGTAACTTCTCACCGTTGACTCCGCTTTCAAACTTAAAGAAGAAATAACGTTGGTTGTCATGGTAGCGGTGAAACGTCAACGCTGTCCCAATGGCTCACTCAGGGCTCGTCTGATTATGTCGACCCCAGTATTTGCCTGGTAACTTATATTATCGACTCCGATTGAAATAAAAGGCAAAGTTGTATTCGATGCTATATGAGCTCAGAACACACACACACACACACACACACACACACACCACACACACACACACACACACACACACACACACACACACAACACACACCACACACACACACACACACACACACACACACAAGAAACTGAAACAAATCACCACTGCAAGGAATTTAGTCTGATTCTCTAACGATTCTTCCAACCTCCGCCCTCCAGTAATAATTTATCATAATAGGAAGTTGGAGGAATTGAAGCTATCCATTTAGGAAAATAGAACCATAATACCAGACTATTC
>NW_021836387.1:0-7500 GCF_006345805.1 Octopus sinensis
CAACAACAATAATAATGATAATAATAGTAATAATAATAATAATAACAACAATAATAACAACAACAACAACAATAATAATAATAATAATAATAATAATAGTAATAATAATAATAATAATAATAATAATAATAACGGCAATAATAATAATAATAATAATAATAATAATAATGATAATGATAATGATAATAATAATAATATTTTATTTGTAATAATGATATATAGGAGGAAAAGAACACGAGAAGAAAAAAAACGAGTGAAGAGGAAATAGAGAGGAAGAGAGACCGAAAGACAAAAGGGTTTGGAAGTGATGTAGAAGATGAAGAGAGTGAGAGAGAGAGAGAGTGGGAGGGAGAAAGGCGTGTAAAACCATTTTATCATTAAGGAAATGCTGATTAATTTGGTATGAAATCTATTGGAAGAACATGACCTATTAAAGAAACCTACATACTACATATAAATGTGTGTCTATATATATATATATATATATATATATATATGGGGGGGGGCGTGTGTGTATGTGTATATATATTATATATATGTGTATATGTGTGTGGGCTGTGGGCATGTGTTGTATATATATGTATGTATATGTGCCTTTGCAAGTGTGTGTATGTATATATACATGGAATCAGAGGTACACAGATATAGTACCGCGGTCTCATTAATATTATATATATATATATATAGATATATATATATATATATATATATAATAAATATACATATGCGTGCACACAGATAGTTTACCTAAAGAAATTTGTGCGCATGTGTGCGTGCGCTCGTGTGTGTAAATGTGTGTTTGTTTGTATGTGTTTGTGCATGTGCACGTGTGTACGAATGTTATTTTGTGTCTGATCTAATCTACTGAGATGAACTACGTTTGTAAGTGCAATTGCGTGTGGCATTTGTATGCAATATAAGGCAGTGTATCTATGTGTATGCATTTGCATATAAATATATATATATATATATATATATATTATATATATATATATATATACAATATATATAGCATATGAATATATACACACACACACACACATATATTATATATATATATATATCTATATATGAATATATACATTATATATATATACATATATATATATATATATATAATATATATTATATATATATATTATATATATATATATATATAATTATATATATGTATATATACGTATGCACGTTCTTTATGTACATTGGCAGTCCGGGTTTACTATTGATTATAGCTATCAACCCGATCGAAGTCAGTAGCAGTAGTAGCAGCAGCAGCAGCAGCAGCTGCTGCTGATGTAGTCAGGTAAAAATCTGTAGAACTAATTTCATTAGAAAGAAACATAAGAATTTTATTTATTTCTTTTTATTTTGCTAAAAACTTTAGAAAATTAGGCTCTTAACGCCTTATCAATGCATGCAGGTCTAGAGCGGAATGTTTCCTATTGGAGGAACAATGATTTTCGCTTGAGATGGAATGAAAAAAAAAATGGGAAACATGGCGTAGGTTTAAGAAAACTGGGTTATTGTTGATTTTGTAATTTCAATGTTGTTCTCCTTATGTTGAAATTCCCTACTGTTTGTCTGCCACTACAAGAAGCTAACTCACTCACAGACACACTAACGAGCCCAGGACTCCGTACACATCCTGCCTCTTGATAACTACGGGTCGTGATACTCATTGCACTAGACTACTGCAAGCTTGTAGGACGAGAGGAGCGGAGCTCACTGTGCAGAAACCATGCCTACTATGATAATGAATCCCTATTGCCTTGTAGAGTAATTTATTGAGCTTCCCCGAAAGGGTCTTGTGATTTGACCCCTACAGAAAATCTGGAATGACGCATCATTATAGGCGTAGGAGTGGCTGTGTGGTAAGTAGGTTGCTTACGAACCACATGTGCCATCCCATCGTCATTCATGACCGAAAAAAGCTAACGAATTTTCCAGCTCTTCACATTCAACAGCCTTTTACAATCTGTTTGATATCTGATACAGTTTTTACTACTGATGCACGAATTATTTGATATCTGACGCACTTAAATTACATTGATCTACGTTTAAAAAAAAAGGGTCTCCCCTTCGGTCATGAATGACGATGGGCTTGCGCATATAATGTTACCTTCCGAGGCACAAGTCCGGGAAATATTGTGTTTTATGGAAGATCAACAATTACCCATGCATACCGACACCTCCTCTCCACGCCACCTTCGTTATCCAAGGGAAAGACAAAGGCTGGCACAGCTTGGCACCAGTGACGTCGCAACTGATTTCTACAGCTGAGTGGACTGGAACAACATGAAATAAAGTGTCTTGCTGAAGAACACAACACACAGCTCGGTTCGAGAATCGAACTCACAACCTCATGATTGTAAGCCCAACCAAAAAGCAACGTTTGTGTATAAGACCAAAGAGTTAAAGTACTGCAATGAGTATAGTTAAGCGAGGTTGCTGTACGTGGAATGTAAAGCGCAAGATGATTGATATCCATACGTACAAGAAACCTTTTATAACACCCTCGTTTCTTTAATATGTTGTCATAAGACTGTGCGTCTGCTTAGACTTGCAACATCAATTGCAATTTGTTCGAGAATTTCAAAACAATGCTGGAAGCCAAAATTCTCCCGAGGAATGTAAGTGAGAAAATGTGCAACAGCCTTATTATCTAATATCCATTGCGAATAACTACCGTTAGCTAATCAGTGAAAGATGTGCCTGGTGTTACACCGACACTTGAAGAAAACTAATTGATTTCTTTCCGTTGTTCTACGATAGTTTTCGAAACGTTTCCATAATCACTATGAATTCCTTACAATATTGCTGAAGACATATATGAAGATTTTCTTTCTACTAGATTACATTAATTTAGCAACGGAGATTAACGAAACAAGTCTAGTCGGCAAATGATTCAAGATTTTCAATGTAGTTGGTTCAGAACCAAGTATTGTGTTGTCCGGAAAGTTTCTGCCGATTTTTAAAGGAAAGAAAAAGGTCAATAAATACTTGCCATTACGTTTTTAATCAACCAAATATGAACCATTTTCTTGCACAATGCATCTCCATCTTTCCTTTAACGTGTGTGTCTGTGTCTGTGTGTGGATGTATGTTTGTGTCTGTCTTTGTCCCCCCACCATCGCTTGATGACCGATGCTGGTGCGTTTACATCCTCAGCAAAAGTAACCGATAGAATAAGTACTAGGATTACAAACAAGAAGTCCTGGGGTTGATTTGTTCGACTAAAGGCGGTCTCCAGCATGGCCGCAGTCAAATGACTGAAGCAAGTA
This sequence comes from Octopus sinensis, assembly GCF_006345805.1. Classification (NCBI taxonomy): domain Eukaryota; kingdom Metazoa; phylum Mollusca; class Cephalopoda; order Octopoda; family Octopodidae; genus Octopus; species Octopus sinensis. Next base: position 3,282 of record NW_021836387.1, read on the forward strand.
AAAGAATGAAAGAACAAAAGAATATATATATATCACCGTGACCGTCACCGTGACCGACCAGGCTATCAGATGTTGCTACACATCGCTGGTCACAATGCGCTTCGCATTGTTTTAGCCTTCAAAAGATGCCATCCCGCTGGCTAAGCGGGCAGGCCAGCAGAAGAAAGAGTGAGAGAAAGTTGTGGCGAAAGAGTACAGCAGGGATCGCCACCACCCCCTGCCGGAGCCTCGTGAGGCTTTTAAGTGTTTTCGCTCAATAAACTCTCACAACACCCGGTCTGGGAATCGAAACCGCGATCCTCCGACCGCGAGTCCGCTGCCCTAACCACTGGGCCATATATATATATATATATATAGAATTATATATTATATATATATATATATATATATATATATTATATATATATATATATTATATATATATATATATATATATATATATAGTATTATATATATATATATATATATATGTATATATATATATATGTATATATATATATGTATATATTATATATATATATATATATATAATATATATATTATAATATATTATATATATATAATATAACTTTGCATTTGTGATTTTTTAATGTTTTTACCCCCATACCTTCGTGAGTTGGTTTGAGCAAACACTATCTGAGAGAGATCTTCTTTAAGTATTAGAAATGGCTAAAGAAATTTCTTTAGCTGCTATTTCTAATGAGTTCAGTATGTGGCAAAGTAATTTATTTTACTAAGCCCTTATATATAATGTAATATTTTGAAATCGCCTTAAATGGTCCCTTTACATACTGAATACTTGGTGAAATTGATTAATAATTAATTAATTTTACCCTCAATTGTTAAATTATTAATTCATTTCTCTGTTTAATGCTTCGGTTTTCACCGATAAAACATAGTGTTTGCCAATTTTAACCCACGCTGGTGGAAAGGGGGAGAGCAGAAATTTTCGCTTGCATATATTTGAATTTGTTAGCACTGTTAGTTCGAGCGGATCTCCGGAGGTGATAAGAAGCCAAAAGGGTATGCCCCCACTTTCAGTGTTCCCAAATCCGAATCAAGGAGTTCTGAGCTGACGAAAGAAATGTCGATTTGACTAATCTAGAAACGTACGTTCTCAAATAACCTTTGCATTTGTGATTTTTTAATGTTTTTACCCCCATACCTTCGTGAGTGGTTTGAGCAAACACTATCTGAGAGAGATCTTCTTTAAGTATTAGAAATGGCTAAAGAAATTTCTTTAGCTGCTATTTCTAATGAGTTCAGTATGTGGCAAAGTATTTATTTTACTAAGCCCTTATATATAATGTAATATTTGAATTCGCCTTAAATGGCCCTTTACATACTGAATACTTGGTGAAATTGATTAATAATTAATAATTCCCTCAATTGTTGAAATTATATATATATATATATATAGATATAATAAACTTACTGTTAACAAACATCGGGGTGCGTGGCGTTCACTTACATATTAAATGAAGAATGCATATAAATACTACAAAACGAATACGTAGGACGGACACAGAAGGATCCTAATTCTTCGTCAGTTATCGACCAAAAGTACTATTACTCAGTTTCGTGCCTTTAACGATAAGACTGAGAACTTCGTATATCGGCGGCACCCGCAAGATTTGCGGAGAGTTAGGGCTTCGAACAAACAAGACAATACGCTGTGGACATACGAAAGTAAACAAATGTAATTTTAAGCGATAGACGCAGAGACAATACATAAAGCATTAATAAATCTCCGAACGAGATATAAACAGTTACCGCTCGACAACGTAAAGTGTACTAGCCATCTGAATGTGGCTAGCCACTGGGGGTGGGGTGTTACTGACGCTTTTAGCCCCAGGAGACCGACGTCTCCAGCTGGCCTTAGACACAATTTCAGTGCCCTTGTGTTATTTGCAAAGGGAGCCTTTCGGTCAAACACGTCATTGATGGGAAACGCCTAGAAGAAATCCTGAATGGATATAAAAGAAGAGGAATAGTAAGAGAGGAGAACATTTTGACCAGCAGGCTAAGTGTCTGGGGGGAAAAAAGGCAGAAATGGGAAAATTAGTCACGGGTCGCGCGTGGGCGGTACATAGATGGGAAGGAGGGTGAGAGAGTGGGAGAGAGAAATTAGTTGACGGAAACTGTGTGGAAACCCGTCGTGTATATATGTGCGTGCGTGTGCGTGTGTTTCTGTTTCTTAGACCCCACTGTTTGACACTCGGTGTTGGTTCGCTTACATTCTCTTGAATTAGCGGTTCAGTAATAGAACTGATAGAAATAAAACCGATAGAATATAATAGAATCGATACAATAAATATCTGGTTCCTAGAAAAGATGTATGTTCCACATTATGGATGCATCTACGAAACAAAGCACTCTCTCCTTCTCTCTCTCTCTCTCTCTGTATCTATCTGTCAATCTATCTATCTATCTATCTATCTATCTATCTATCTATCTATCTATCTATCTATCTATCTATCTATCTATCTGTCTATCTAGCTATCTCTCTCATTTGATATATATATATATATATATGCATGTGTCGGCGTGTGTGTACGTAAGTATGTATGTATGTATGTATGTATGTATGTATGTACGTATGTCTGTGTGTGCATGTGCATGTGCGTATATATAGGGATAGATAGATAGATAGATAGATAGATAGATAGATAGATAGATAGATAGATAGATAGATAGATAGATAGATAGATTTGTCCGATTAAAACCTTCCATAACGTGCTGCAGCACGGCCGAAGGCAGATCACTAAAATAGATAAAATATAAAAGATTAAAAAAAAATTGCCAAGAAACAAGGCAAGAGAAATTGAAGATTTCACAACGTTTCGAAGATCATCTTTATCAGCTAAAGAATAGAATGTAAATAATGGCAGACAGAGTTTTAACCTAAGGCTATATAATAAATAATAACACAATCAGCCTCTGAAATATAAATTAATCATTTTACATATACTTAACACTTGAACAGAGAAGAGAAAAAATTCTATCTACCTATGAATGTATGCATCCACCGACGACTTAACTATTTACCTTAGTAGCAATGATGAAATTGACAAAGAAAGGTTAACACATAATAATGTCAAAATGTGCGTTATTGACGTATGTTAAAAATTAATGTCTCCATCGTTAGAGTATAGCGAAATGAAGCTATCATAAAATCAAAGACAGGGCCTTCTCCACTAGATTTAAGTTGACAAAACACAATAAAGCTTCGGTAAACTGAAATATGTGCACCTTATTCGCATCTGCTCCTATATCTCTATGAAATAGCCATCAGTTCATCATACCTTTTAACCCAAAATTATTACACACACGCACGTACACACAAACACACACACACACATATATATATATGTGAATTTTTCCCTTGTTAACAATTAACACGGAAAAAATATTTAAATATTTACCCGGGTAGCAAAAAGATCACACAAGTAAAAAGGTTGTAACTCCTTGTTTTTAAAGGTAGAAACTTCGGGTTTACGTGAAATATTTTGTGTAAGATATATAAATAAATAAATGGAGTTGAACGCAGGTGTTATTCAAATTCTTTTACTTCTGACACATGTTTTGAAGATATCACTGGTTTTGTTCCAAAGGAATAAAATGGTGTAGAATAATATAATCTTCTCTTCAGGGAAATGAAAAAATGAAACTCGTCAATAAAAATATATATATGAGGAAGAAAACAAGTAGGGTTCAAAATTCATAACAGCTGTTTCAGCAACATTTTGCTGATGCATTCATGAAGTAAATTTTAAACACCTAAGAATTGGAAACTAAAACTAGATGATCCGTACACCAACGACCATGATGAGTAAGTGATATCATGAAAAGCATAATTCAATTTATAGATGAAATGAAACGGAAATCCAAGAGGAATTAGGCCAAATCTATCGTACATCTATGTACGTATATATGTATGTATGAATCTACCTATCTTTCTATCTATCTATTTATCTGTCAATATGTACGTATATATATATATATATATTAAGTTAGGCGTAAGAGGTGAAGATAGGTTTCTTTGACTTTCGTATGATTACAGCTGTTTCGTAAGCTTTTTCATGTAATATAATTAATGTCAGTTTCTCAAATTATATGTACATGATTGCATAAATATGTATGTTTCACATTATGGATGCATCTACGAGACAAAGCTATCTCCCCTTCTCTCTCTCTCTCTCTCTCTATCAATCTATCT